>NW_010113631.1:0-12071 GCF_000699245.1 Pterocles gutturalis | reverse complement strand
AGGAATGTCTCTCTTGGTCTCCTGGTAGGCTGGGTTGTGCCAGTACTGTAGGATATAAAGCACACGAGACTGCTTGGAGCAGTGAGCAGTTGCCTTATCTAGGCAGCCATTCAAAACACTGGGATGGTGTCTGTTTGTTCTTCATATTATGAAAGTAGACTCTGACAAAAATGTAGGTTGTTCAAAATGTGGTCTATATGTACACTGATGAACGAGGCAAGATGGAAGAGAAGAAAAACACCTCAAAAAGGAAAACTCAAGTCTGGCTGTGATTAAGTGATGTTTTGTACTGCTATACTTGTTAACAAACCTTGCTAGACTTTCATATCCAACTCAGTCTTGTAGTCCTTATTTTGAGAAAACCTTTCAGGGGTAGCAGTAAGATTCTCAGCACTTTTGAAAATCAAGAGCATAAATAATAGTCTGTCTAACTCTTAGTAGCCAGCTATGAGCAATTTGTACTGTGATAATCTTCAAAAGTATTTTGAATTCTGAATGTGTCTCATTTCACTACATCAAAATGCATCTTTAGAGAGAGAGTTGTTTTTAAAACCCTCTTCTGTTCTGCCTCTTCACTTGGCTGCTCTGTTACTGTCTGTCCTAAACTGACTCTCTGTACACCGTGGAGTGAATTATATAATCGTTCCTTTTCACTGAAGATCAAACATAAAAAACTCTATTCAACTGATTTTTAAAAATCTGCCAGGTCCTGGTGTGCCTTTGCAATCACATTGCCAGTGAGATTGTCAGAAGATGATGATGTGTGAAGACTTCTGTGAGCTGCATCTTTTGCCATCTATTCTGCTATTAAAATCTTTTTCTTTCCTGACATTACTGGAGATATCATTTCCACAGGTGGGAACTCATAAACTGAGGTCTTGTTATTGTTCTGATGAAATATTGAAGCAGTGGCGACCCATCTCTTTAATGTAACTTCTCTGGGCTGTTGCTGAAAGGAGAATTTTGCCTTGACCACTTCATGCTGTTGCTTTCTTTGTGCTGGCATGAGCTTACATGCTATATATAGCAGCTGTGCAGAGTAATCAACAATCTGAAAAATAAGTTGGGTAACTGGGATGTTTAATTGGCTTGAGCTCACCTCCCAGCCCCATGAATACTGGAGCTTACACAGGGAAGGTGATGGGACCAAGTGGCTGTGCTCAAGGCAAAGGCTGGGTGACGGAATCTTGCTTCTGGAAATTGTGTCATTGTGGCAGAAAAAATACAGTGTTCTGCTGGGCAAAGAGAGGCATGGGAAGAAATATGTGAAAATGCCCAGGGTATTGAATATCAGTGTTTCTTCATGCCATTAACAGTCTTATGACAGACAGCATGCAAACCATCCTTGGATTTTGAGGGATGTGCAAGAACTCTAAATTTGGATAGAAAGACTTAATTTTGAGAGAGGGAGAGTTGCTTATTGAGGATAAAATGGATATTGCAGAAGGATTGAAAGCTTCACTGAAACTTCTATCTAATTAAACTCTAAGCCATTAGTTTAATTCTTTGAATCAATATGTACATATCCAAGAAAATCCCTCCTTTATGATGTATGGGTATGATGCTGAAGTCAAAACACACATGCAGTCTGCAAGCCATACAGAGGTGAGAGATGACAGACTCACCAAGCTACTTTTTTTTTTTTTTTAATTAAATGTGTGGTGCTTGAAGGGAAGGTGCACAGACTATGATTATTTTAATTTTATGGATCAGTAAGTATGTTTCCCTTTTGCACAATAAGCACTTCAAAACTGATCAGTCTTCCTGCACTGTAGGCAGATTCACCATTGCTTAAAGCATCCAGCACTGCTGGCAGTTACCATCCTGGAAAATGTCACTTTTCAAACTCGTTGTCGAATTGCAGTTCATACATGAATCAAAGCACACCTAATCCCTTAAACAGCTGAGGTACTTCCTTGTAAACCTTCCTGAAATTATCCTTGGGCCATGAATGGAAACCATGGCATTAAGACACAGACTTGCTTTCAGAGTTATAAATATCTTAGTTCTTATTTTGTCATGGAACCTGTGGCATATTCCTACAAGGAGTAATGTGCTTGTCACAGCAGACAGTACAATCAATGTTTTGTTTACCCTTTCTTCATTCTGATTCTTGGTGTATAGCAATGCCATGTCCAGGTGTGATGCAGGCTTTATGACATTTCTCTGACATGAAGATGAGACCATAAACTTTAAGAACCTGTCTTTCAGAATGCTTTCTGCAGCTCTGGCTTCCCTTACCTGTTTTCACTGACCTGACCTGGCTATTATGGAAATCTTTTTTATGTTGCAACAGATACTCCAAACCACAAATTGTACAGATCTGGAACATGAATTTATTAATTCCTAGTGTTCATCTAGCCCATGACAGTTACCATATGACTGAACAGCGCTGGGAAGCAATTGGACATTTTCAAACGGTGTACGAACGGTGAGTGAGATGATTTTTACTGTATACCTTTCACATTTTATATCAGGTATGCCACTGTAACCAGTCTGATGAATAACTCCGCAAGTCAGATGAGACAAACTGAACAGGGGCAAAATAACTTGCCTATTCTAGTCATAGGTGTTGGTAAGTCTTTCAAGAGGTGCAAAGATGGAATTTTGTTTTAAAGTTGAGTTGCTGTTGGCTACAAGTCCTTACTGTTGTATGTCTTTGTATAGATGCTGTACCTTTAACAGTCCTTCCTCTGCTGAAAGGGCCTGTGATTTCAGAAGCTAGGGTCCCCGTGAGAACACAGATGTGTTCTGCTCTGTTCTTATCTGTCCTTAAGGAACTGTTTCTGGGATGGGATACTTTTTTTTTTAATATTAACCAACTAACCTGAACTTCCCCTTCTACACACGTGCTGGAATGTGGTTGTCACCCTGTAAGGTGAAGCTGAACGACCAGTGAAGATGGTTTTTGCCTGGTAGTTATCTGAACTTTGCAAACAGGCACTGGTTGTTTAACACACTCGTATTCCCCAGCTTCTGATGCTGCCCTGCATCCTTTTCTCCCCCTCTGAATCATTATCTGTAACAGCCTGGCATGAATGAGGCTTCATGGCACTAATTACAATCCCTTTTTCTTATTGGAATTTCTCCTGAGCATGATAGAGATAAATTGATAGGGTTGTATCAGAAAAGCTTGCACTGCAGTGTTGATACTGTTATTGTCTGGATAAATAGGATACTTGAGCTGCCTGTTAATAACCTTTCATAAAATTCAAGCATTTTAGAAATTCTGTGCTCTGGTAGGAGTCTAATCTGCGATAGATGGGGAGTTTTTAAGATTATCAATTGTTGTTCATGAACAGAAATTAACACAATATCCAGTTAAAAATTATTTTGTTTAGGTATTAGGATAAGAGATTTACATACATTTGGAACTGGGGAACATTTCAGAAGCGGAGGAGCAGGAAGGAAGGGTTGAAACCTTGGTTAGAAAGGAGACAGGCTGCTGGCCCTAAAAACTTAAAATGTTAAAAACTGGGAGGAGGCTGACAGATGTAGAGGAGCACAGATGTCAGATGGCTGTGATCCTCCGAAATGGCCATGGCTAATGTTCAGTGCGTGTCTGAAAAGGCTGGGAAGAAAGCAGCACAACTGCAATAAAGCAAATCAGACTCCTTCCTATGTCAGTTGACAATATGTCCAATGTAGCTGGCAACAGACCAAGGGCAAAACTTGCCAGTGCTAAAAGCCTGGAAAATGAGATGGGAGAACTGGGTTGCTTGGTTTCATATGATGCGCCTGACAGAGAGGCAGCTCAGAGACCTTGCAGAAGGGGGGTAATCAGTGGATGTGATGTTCTCAGGCTATCAACTTTACACAAACTGACAGAATAAGAAGTGCATGTGGAGGGGTTGCATTGGTTTTGGAGTCTAAAATGAAGTGTAACAGAATGGAATTATTGTTGAAAAAGAGAAAACGGCATGAAATCCCTGTGGTTGGGTTGTGGTATCTCACTGGAATAATAAAAATGTAGCGTTAGAGTTATACAATTACCCCCACCCTCAATCAGGATGCAGATAGAGGACAGAGTTGAGAGAACCTGCAAATTCAGGACAGGTCCCAATATTGGGATGTTTCAGCTACCAACAGAATTAATGCCTCATCATCTATGACAGGACATAGAAATAAATTTTTGGGAGGTATTAAATAGCTGCTTTCCAGAACAACTAGTCTCCAATCCCAGAACAGATCCATTCTGGCTTTGGTCCTGAATAGTGCACAGGACCAGCTCAAGAAGCATGCGGGAGAGTTGATCTGTAATAACAATTACAATATGATTAAGTTTAACACTTGCAGCAGGAGAGACTCAACAAAATAAATCCAGAACACAGTGTTGAATTTAATGAACGGGAACTGCATATTGATAAGGCAACTGGTCAAAAGGAAGAGAAACCATTAAGGGAGGAGCAAACCAAAAAGCAAAAAGCCTAGAGGTAGCCTAGACACTTTTCAAAAATCCTGTATTAGAATTCAAGACAAACTTTGTGCTGAAATTTGGAAAGCAAAGAGAGTGGTCCAGTAAAAACCCTGCATGGTTCAATAGAAAATAAAGGTGATTATCATATAGAAAGGGCTGGCATTTATAATGGAATGTCAAGGTGCCTGTGGTTACTATACAAGGTACTCACATCTGCTGTGTCGCATGAGAGTCGCACTCATGGTGACTTCTGTCTGTCTTGTTTCATTACTCTAAAGCAAGATAAAAATCTCCGTTTTCAGGAGTCACTAGGGAAATAAATTATGATGTTTCTACAGGAAGAAGGACAAATAAGAAGGGAGTGAATAGCAGAGTATCTGTAATGATATAGAATGTGCGTGTTGCTGGTGAGGAAGGACTGGGTGGTGCTTAGACCAGATGGCAAAGGAATTCTGGAGAATGTGTCCTGTACACAGTAGGCGGCAAAGCAGTGGGAAGGATGGATGGAGACAGAATTGTGTGTGTATGAAATGTCTGGCATAGGCAGGAGCAAGGAGTGCATGTAACATATGAAGGAAAGCAATTCCTTAGATGGGTATTTTCTTGCGTGGGGCTGTCATGGCTCTCCTTCCTACCTGCAGTTGACCACCTGGCCTCCTGGGCTATTTTGTGTGCACCCCATGCCTGCTTCTTTCCCATTTGGTCTAACTCTGAATCTGTGCCTGTTGTTACTGCATGTGTATAGGAGGCATGGATGATGGGCAAAAGGGATGGTGAGCATAAAGCAGGGATTGAAGGTGGCTTCAAATGTACAGACGATAAGGACTCTATGTTCTTGGATCTTTGGTTTTGCCTGCTTTGGACTTATAAAATAACCTTTGACAACACTGAGCAGCTCATTAGGAGAGAACATTTTTACATTTGTAACTGCAGAGGCTGCTGTGGTAACTAAATATATAATGAGGCCAAAAGGTCTAAACAGAGCTCAGGATCTTAGTGAAGCTGATAAATTTAAAGGAAGCATATTTGTAAAGTGTTTGGAAAAATAAACCAAATACTATGCTGCAGTTATTATGGAATTGTCAAAGCTAGCATCTCTGGTATTCTAAAATGTGCTCTTCAAATTGCACATTTATTACTCAGGGGAGGGTTAAACAGTGAATTCATTTGCAACTAATACGACACAACCATCAAGGAAGCATATATGTTTTTTAGTTGTCTGAATTATCATTCTTATCTAAACAGATCTATTGATCATTAATGATCTAGAAACCCTTAGGGCATGGCAGGCGAGTGAGAAAAATCCAATAAGCTCTACACCATTGCAGAATACCAAGGAGCAAAAATGCTCCTATTGTGTCCTTATAGCATGCCTGTGAAACACTGTATGAATTAGTAAACAGGATCTTCTGGATGCTACAGGCTGACCTTCAGTTCTCTTAGCATATAGAGATCTACTGAGTACAGCCTTTCATTCAAACAGTACATATTTTCAAACAATGTATCATAAATTAAAATTATTTTTCTGAAGATAATGGAGTATGTAACACATGCAAACATAGTAATTGTTACTTAGGGCCTTAGGAGTAACTTTAACATGAGCACAGCATTCTTGACGCTACTTTTTTTATTATTTAAAACAAACTCAAGCATTTTTAACAAATGGGTATGTTCACTTCTGTGAAATAAACATTGCCAATGAAGACATGGCTGAATGTCACAGTTACCTTCCATCCCTTACTGAATTAAAAATCCTGGTGTGTGACCCCTACTATGTGACAGTGAATAGGATGAGAAAAACCTAATTTGATTATTCCACCAGATGTCACCAAAGATTATAATTTTCTATGGGCTTTCAGACATTTAAGCATGTTTATCTGTTTATTAAGAAGCAAGAAGTTCCTGTTTTAAGGAATTACATTAATAAGAGGACGTCTTAGATTTACCAATAAAAAATGTCTGGTGGTATGCCGTAGATTGTCATATCAAGAGGGCTTGCTGGTCAAGGGTATCCGGGGCTAGTCACCTGAGGCCTGATTCAGACTAAGTGTCTTATCTACTGTCCCATGTTTATCCAGTAATTTTAATGTGTTTTAGACCAATAAAAGTCTCTCTAGTTCTAGAGCTCGATTGAAAAATGTCACCCTTTCCACCAGAAATGCCATTTGGATTAAACCACTGTAATTAAAGCATACTGATTTTGATCTCTTCCTTAAGAAATGCTTTTTTCTAAAATATTTTTCTTCATAGGTGCCAACAGTATTGAAGTTCATGTGTGGTCATAGAGTTTAAGGGATAAGACTTTCTGTAGATTTCATCCTATGATAACTAGGCTCGAGGCCAAGAGCCCGTCAGCCCTCCCCATATCAGCGCAGCACAAAAGACATTTCTCAGCCACGTTTGGCACTGCCAGCAGGACAGCACATCAGCTCCGATTAGCTGTACTAAGAGTCAAGTGTGTTAGTATGGGTGTGGTGCTGCTCTGACCTGCTTTTAGTACCCAAGTTAGTTTATCCTCCGATGTGGACAGCATGAGCTGTGTTTCCTGTGGAGTTACTGGAATGGTCGAATTAACTCTGCATTATGCTCCATTGCATGGTACAGATATGCCCACTGCTCTCAAATCATTTCTATGTAAGGGGAGAGGGAGGAAGATTCATACACACTAAAGTCCAATACTCCTCCTTTTAAGCAGTAATGGAATAGTGTGTGCTGAGTACAGGACTGGCTTTTGCCCAATGAACAAATAAGAAAAAAGTCAAATAGTGTAGAGCAGCTCCGTAAGAGAGCAATCAATCTGTCACAGCTGAATAAGGCACGGGTCATGTAGAAGCAATAGTAGATGTGCCTGTAGTAAAGATGTATATCATAATGAATATGCACAGTCTTAATCCTGGTATTTCCAAATTCATTGATTCTTGGCTATACTTTTCATATCCTTGTAAACTATTGAGTAATGTATGAACATATTTAAGCAATCTTAGCTTTTGATACTGTATTCTTCATAATGGTTTACTATATTGTTTTCATTTTTGAATGGTGATCTGTTTTCTCTTGTACTCAGGTGCATATGTGTATTTCTAATATACAGAATGCCAAATGAAATAAAGCTTCCAGTGTACTTCTTGCATACAGCTACGTTTGTCTTGGGTTACTTATTATTTTGACCAACACAGTGTTTTTCAGGATGATATGACCCAAATAAACTTACCAGGTATCTTTTGCACAACAGACTAGAAAGAAGACCTAACCCTATGAATACAAATAAACATGTTTTATTAGGCTAACCTACTATTAAATATAGTGTTCAACAAACCAGTTTAAAAATCTGCCAGGAATGAAACAAAACAAACAGAAAAAAAGAACAGGTGATAAGGAAGAAAAAAAGGCTTGATGCCAAGGTGGATGTGATAGACTTCTTGACTGGAGAGAGGAAATCAGTTCTGCACAGTAACTGGGTATCTCAAAGGAGGGAACGGTGATGAGAGAGTGGAGGAGAAAGCAGAGGGAGGAGGATCCTGATCTAACAGCTTCAGGAAACAACGCAAGAAGTCAGTCTCCTTGCTTACCTGCAGTAGCTGTTAAATACATTTGGTGTATCTTGTACTTCTGGTACCTGTCACACAGTAAGTAATGTGATACCTTACTTATCTTAGGGTTTCCAGATAAGCCAGGTCAGTGATTCACCCTGATTATTTGCACACCTCCAAGAACAAGTCGGTGACTGGACCAAAAATGTTCCCTCCATGGGGTGTTCTGGCTGGTGAGTATTGCTTTCTTCAGCTGGCCAAGCTGGTGGGTGGTTGTGCTAATTACTTGGCATGCTACACAAGTCTAAAGAGACCTTTTGTTTAATTTTGAATAATAGTAATAAAACATGCTCTTTGATTAATGCAGATGACACTCATTAATCCATATCCACTGTTGTATTTTAATAAAAGTGTTTGCTACATATAGATTTCTGTTTCTCAAAAAAACCAAGCATTTTCTTTATTTATTATTCCCTCACAAGTTAATAATGAGTATTTTGCTACCTCTTTGATGTTGCTGGAATTGGGTTCTGTGTGGGGCTTTTACTCGGACCACTATATTTCAGGTCCCTTCATCTTGTTTTGTTTGATTCTGATATAACTCAAATGTTTTCCCTTCTAGTCCCCTGGTAAATTATTATTGTCTTAGACCATCATCTTTTTCCTGCTTACAAGTAAGCATTAGGATAGACATGCTGCATTTGAAGAACTCTACACCCTTCTGCAAGTACGGCTCACTGTAGCATTACAATGAATTATTAATTCTGTACTTAAGAGATTAAGATAAATCACACACTAGGTAGTATAAAGAAGCTTTGGGATTTAAGAATGTAAGGTGAGGTTGGCACCTCTTTAAGAGGAGTTATGACAGTAGAAGGAGTTTGCTAATAGAGATCTTCAAGAAATTTTCTTGGGGACAAACATGCGATGCTTTCATTAATGACCTTTGTGCAATAATGAAGAGTTTGCTAATGAAACCTGCTGTTGGCATGCAGCTGGGAAACATTGTTATTGTGCAAGAGAATTACAGTATGATATAGAGGAACTGAATAACCTTGAGGACAGGCAAAAGATAAAAGAGATTAAATTCAATAGCTGAGAGAACAGGTTCATGCACTTAAGAGACTGTTCATAAGATCATTCTCCTATGAGACAGTCGCTGCCACCTCACCCAGTCAAGGTCAGGATCCACTAAATTTCAGTCACTCTTCATGTGAAAACCTGCTTATAGCTTGAACATCATGGCACTTTTACCAAATCAAAGCTGTTGCAAGTTTTACAAGTTATATGTTTTCTTGTCTTTCCTACTTTCACAGCCTTCCTGGAAACACAAGGGAGGTGGCAACACCCAATACACACTCAGTAGCACGAGCTTGTTTCACCTGCCGAGCACAAGAAAAAGAGAGAGGCGTAATTCACTCACCCATCCAATTTGGAGACAGAATGTGAGTGTCTCAGGAAAGCACCTTTGCAAGTAGGATCAAGAATATTCTGTTGCAAGTTTTCTGTAGTCTCTAGTTGAAATACTTTCACTATATATAAATTAACTTAATACTAATTGCAACAGAAACTGCACTTGGTCTCACAAACAAATCATCCAGCTACCCGCCTGCAGGGTTATTTTAATTTTTTGGCCCAAAGACTTATTAAAGTTTTTGTTTGGTTGGTTTTGACAGGTAACTGCCTTTCTCCGTGTTAAACTGACTGGCAAATCCATTCCTCAGCAGACAGGTTTCTTGAAGAGAGGCTTGAGTGTTTGAAACTGCTAGTTTTGTTTCACAGCTGCATTAGGTCGTCTAATAAAAGGTGTCATCTGCCTTGACAAATGTTGCTTCTTATTTTCTAGGCATGAGAAAGTGCAGCTTCACAACTGGTTCCTGTGCTACTGCCAAAAGCTGGAGCCTCGTTCCCACTCGCCTCCTGTATCTTCTATCATTTATATTGCATTATGGTGAAACTTGACCAAAAAAAAAATCTTACTGCCAGGTGAATTGACAAATGTTGATACTAGGACCAGAGAAGGGATGGAAATGCCTTGCAGGCAGAGGGGTACTGCCCCTTCGGCCAGCATTGGCCTCATGGACGTGATGAAACTGTGCCCAAAGGACCCTTATTCATCATTAATGTGTTGGAAACACATAGTACTGTGCTGTTTATGTTCCTGTTGAATTGGGACCGTGGTCTTTGCACACCAATTTTAATTTAGAAGGAAAGACTGATAAAAATACAGTTGAGATGTCCATTGTAACAGCAACGGTGGTAACTCATAATCTCTGCCAACAATAAGTACTGTATCGATCCACAAGGATGGGACCCTGGAAACAAAAGCCGAGTACTCATCTTTTCTGATTCTTTCTTAAATATCTTCTCGCAATGGTCCTGCAGTAGCAGCTCTCTCTCATTATTTTTCAGAACTGAAAGGCTTTCTCCCCTTCTCATGAGATCTTTTGTGCTGTACAGTAGGTCTCAGGTTTACAGTTATTTCAAGTTCCCTCGTGGATTTTTTCCTTTTCAAAGAGTTTCTAAGTAATCCTTCTTTACTGATCTTTCACCATCACTAAAACATTGGAAGAGCACATAGACTGTGACAGAAAAAAAATGAAGTTAAGGCAATTCCCAGATGAGGGTGATATGACACCATGTGTCCATCACATACATTTAGGCATCAGAGAGAAAATTAAGCAGCTTGTTAGTCATGGCATTATGTCTGGGTGTTGGAAGGAGATACAATGCTTCCCATCATTAAATTAGGATTTAATGGTCGGGGTGCTCAAATTCTTCTCATTTTTTTTCTAGAACAAACCTTCATTAGCATTTTTGTTCAAACAGTACAAACTGTCCTGTCCTGCTGCACAACAATGGCCAAGAGGGCTTGGTTGCAGCTGTCAGTCTGTCGCAATAGGCACTCCGATGTCATCTGCACAACGTGTCTGCTTTGCTTTGCACTGGGAAAATATGACTTTTAAAGGGTCATATTAATGACTGGTGAAAAGTGGAAATAGGTTCATAAACCCACTAGTAGTAGGTGCAAAACTGTACCTCTGTTTTAGTTCTTTAATTGCTTCCCCCAGAGGTTTATTTCTGCTTGCAGGACATTTTTATTCAAGGGCAGGGAGATTCTGGAAATCAGTGTTTGTAGTGGAAATGGTGACCTGACTTTAATGTTAGTCTTGCTGACTGTCTGCTGAAAAAGCTGCACCTTAAGTATTTCTGCCTATAACAAGTCTGTCTCTACAGTGAAACAAAAAAAGAAAACACATGTACAAGTAGTTACTTACAGAGTCTGGTATGGGACCAGAAGAGCAAGAAATTTGAGGAGCAAAGCTTTAAAACCTCCTGTGCCAGACCCTGGAAGGAACAAGCAGTATTACCGTGTTAATGACACAGTCTATACAGTCAAGCTCGATTGTTCTACAGGACCATTGTGTGAGGTACTGAAGGCCCTGACTTCCAACAACCTCCCTAGACAAAAAACAAACTTTATTTTTGCTTTGCGTTCACCTGCAGTTAAATTAAATTGCGTGCTTGGTGTTTGCTGAGGGATATCCAGTGCACCTGTGGGCAGGGGAGCCCAGCTGAGCCCTCTGCGGGGGGCGGCCGGCAGCGGGGCTAATGCTGAGCCCACCCGGCCCCGTGCTGCCCTGGCACAAGGCGACGCCTGAGGAAGGGCTCTGTTGCTTTTGCTCCAAATGGAAGCGTGGTCTTTAAAAGGATTGTTGTTAGAGCTCTTGCTGCTTTTCCTGGAGCTCCAGAAGGATGTTTCAGACCCAGAAAGATGGAGTCAGGTGATTCCAGAGGAGAAGCAGCAGCTGTGGGACCCGGAGAAGCTGCTGGGAGGTGATGAGGGTAAATTAGGGGGGCAGGAAGATCAACCTTATTTTAATTCCTAGAGAGAAGGTGAAGTGTTTTGCTCTGTGTTTGCGGTGAGGCTCTCTCTGTGTGTACTGGCTGACGGGCAGCGGGGTGAGGGTCTCTCCTGCGCAGCTGGGCCAGCAGCTCCAGTTCCGCGGGGGGGGGAGCCGCCCCGCCTTGCCCCAGCCGCCGTGCCTGCCTGGC
Source organism: Pterocles gutturalis (assembly GCF_000699245.1). NCBI lineage: Eukaryota > Metazoa > Chordata > Aves > Pterocliformes > Pteroclidae > Pterocles > Pterocles gutturalis. The sequence goes on along the minus strand of NW_010113631.1, from coordinate 68 downwards.
TTGCTCTCGGAGGGGGCTGACAGCTTTTTGCGGGAGCCGGGCACCCTGGCCTCGCCCACCTGGAGCTC
>NW_010113630.1:6589-47421 GCF_000699245.1 Pterocles gutturalis | reverse complement strand
GTGCAACTGCTCACCACCCAATGACCAAAACTCGGCCTGTTCCTGGCTCATGATCCCAGAGCAGAGAGTCCTGAAACTGTAATCCTGGAAAAGATAACAGCCCAAGAGTCTGAGAGACCAAGAGCCGCCAGAGAGAGAGAGAGAGAGAGAAAGAGAGAGAGCGGGAGACAACGCTGAGTGAGAGCTTCCAGACTGATCCTTGTCTATATACTGGGCATGATGTGCTTGATATGGAATATACCATTGGCCAATTTGGGTCTCAATTCTAAACCTAAGATCGAATCCTAAGCCAGTAATTGTGAACTATTCTCCTTCCTGGCTTCTCTTGCACCTGCAGACACTAGCAAAGCATGAGAAGATGAAAACTCCTAGAATGTCCTGGCAGTAACTATAAACATCAGTATGTTATCAGCCTTCTTCTCAGCACAAATCCAAAACACAGACTAGCTACTATGAAGAAAGTTAACTCTGTCCCAGTCAAAATCAAGACAGAGATGCTGATACCAGAGGCAGCCCCCTGAACTGCAGCAGGCATGTTTAGAGGGAGAGCAATGATGCCATTACTGCCAGGATGTCAGCATGCTGCTCTTGCCTGTATCTGGGACAGCCACATGGCAGGCATTAGGAACACCTCACACTCTGCCAGAGCACAGAGCTGGGGAAACTGAGAGACACCTCCTGTGCCACAAAAACTGATCTCCAGGTAACAGTTCACATATAGGTTACTGTTGAAATGTACCACAGGGGTCTGACTTCAGCTTATCTAGCTGCTCCTAAACTCATTTGATTTAAAGAAATTGCAGCAGCAGGGATTTTTTTTTTTGCACTTCCTGAAGTACCTGACATGGTAGGTCCCCCATTGCTACAGTCATTCGGCCTTAACCCTGCCATGTGGGACATATCTGCATAAACCATGTCACTGTTGTGATGCATAAACCCACTGTGGATGAGAGAGAAGAATTAAACAACTTTGTGTTGTTTTTCAGTTGAAAAAAGAAGTCTGGGAAGGCTTTTTTTTTTTTTTTTTTAAAGCTTCTTAGTGTGTCAGGGGAAAAAAAGAATCGAAAAAGAGAATCAGCCTTTTGCATGTGATTCATGTCTAAAAACACCCACGCAGCTCATCACGCTGACCTCAAAAGACAGAAATGCTGCAGCAAGACACTTCCAGAGAGGGAATCCATAGGCACTATACCACAGTGAACAAAGAGCCCATGAATTATCAGCTCTTCAGACCTAATCTGCTGAGCAAATATTAATACAATTAGTGCTGATCCCTGAGTCTCACCATTTTCAAGTTACACAGAATTTTTTGAAGGAAGGAAACTTGTTACTGCCTTCAGTAGATGTGAGCTGGGAGAAAAAAACCTGGAAAAAACCCTAATGAATCAAGAAACTATTTCATACCAGCAGCAACTGGGTATGGCCAGAATAGCAAAGATAATGCTCAGTTCTGCTTTCATCAGGCTGTTCCAGAACCACCGTTTTCCTGGCTCTCAAAAAGTGGGATTGCCTATGACTGCTTGCTGTGCTGTCTCAAACTGTCATTGTTGTGGTTTTAAGGCCAACAGGCATCTAAACACCACACAGCCTCTCACTCTCTCCTGCCCTCCAGTGAGATGGGGGGAGAATCGGAAAAACAAAAAGGTAAAAACCTCGTGGGCTGAGGCAAGGACAGGGAGGGTTCACTCACCACTTATGGTCACAGGCAACAAACAGACTCAACTTGGGGAAAATACAAAACCAATTTCATTTGTTAGCAATCAAAACCAGAATAAGATAACGAGAAAGAGAACTACAAAGGCATCTCTCCCCCACCCCTCCCTTCTTCCTGGGCCCAAAGGCTTTGTTACCAATTTCTCTACCTTCAGCCACCCGGCAGTGTGGGGGGCAGGGAATGGGTGTTGTGGTCAGTCCATCACATGTTGTCTCTGCCGCCCCTTCATCTTCAGGGGAGGGTGCCTCACAGTCTTTCCCTGCTCCACCATGAGGTCCCTCTCATGGGAGAGTCCTTCCCACAGACTGCAGTTCTCCACTAACTGCTCCGGTGTGGGTCTCCTTCCATGGAATCACAGCCTCCTTTGGGCACAGCCACCTCTTCCAGCATGGGGTCCTCCACAGGCTACAGGGTGGTATCTGCTCCACCATTAAATCTCCATGAGCTATCAAATTCCATGGACTGTGCAGGGACAACAGATGTCACCTTGGTCTTCATTATGGGCTGCAGGGAAATTTGTGCTCTGGCACACCTCTTTTATTTTCACTGACCTTCATGTCTGCATAGACTGACAGGTTTCCCCCGCCCAGGATGTCACAAGGCAAGAAATTTTGAAGGCTTCATTTTCAACATTTATGCAGGACAAACAGTTTAAAAAATAGCAGAATTTCCTTTGATACAAAGAATCTGTCTTCTGCTAAGCAGTGCTGTTGAGCAAATACATTCTGTGGTGCTTTTCCTCTATTGTTTCTTTCCAGAGACAAGCTCTGTGCTGTCCCCTTTACATGGGATGTCTGTTAACAGTGAGAAGATGGGACAGGCAGTTTAGAAGTTTCCTTTTTCACCTACTCAAGAAAGAAGAGCTCTGAAACTTGCAAAGGTGAAGTGATTTCTTGCCATTTTCTCTCTTTGTGCTTAGCTGCAGGTTTCCACCTCTGGTCTACAGCACCCCAGGGAAAATACATACTACTTGTAAGCTGTCAAGACAAGGTAACTCACTGAAGGAAGTCATAATCAGGAGGCTTAAATTAGCTGTACAGGGGGCTGTATCTTCACTGGAAAATGCTTAGATGTTGTATAATGATTGAAATTGAAAACAGAGAGGGCAGCCCTGGATGCGGTGGTTAGCAGAGAAATGGTAGAAGCAGCATTTCTTCTTCTCCCTCATGTGTCCTGAAACATTGCTTCTCTTCTCTTTTAATTTATACACACTCTTGGTCTCTATCCATTTTAACCAGAGAAGTGCAGAGACTTTCCTTTCATAGATGTTTTGCATTGTTTGTTTGGGTTTGTTTTTTTTGGTTTGGTTGGTTTGCTGTTTGTTTTGTTTGGGTTTTTTGTTTGATAGGTTTTTTTCCCCCCCTCTCCTCATTTGCCCCTCTTCCTTTTCTCCAAAGAGCTTTCTTGCATGGAAAATGGCAGCCACCTGCTTCTATTGTGAGGCTTCTCGCAAACCCGAACAGCCACTTTCCTGAACACAACTGCCTTTGGGCAGAAGCAGGCCCAGCTGGGACTAAGATCTACAAGTGGACAATTAGCAGCCAAGTAGTGGACTAAAGCTGGTTATTTTTATGCTGCCCTGAGGAAATAGGTCAGGCAAGGCAAAACATTAGTATAGCCAGCAAACTGTAAGCATCTGAAGCTTCTGCAGGCCCTGAAATGCCCGAGTGCTACATTTCTCCACAACACTGGGTAGCAAGAAGGTTTTTTTCCTCATCATAACGTCTGTAGCAAGAAAGCTATTGAAAGAGAAGCATGAAGCACCCTTGATTATTATTTTTCATGTGCCAGTTTTAAAAGCCAATTTTGTATTTTTTCTTTGCTCACCGTGTTGTGATTTTTCAGCGCTGGCTGCCAGCACTGCTGGTCACTGACAGTGCCAAACAGGCATCTTCCATTTGCATGTGTGTGAAGTGAGATGGTGATCCTCTGTGCTACACCTGTATCTCCAGAACCAGCCCAGAGACACAAGGCAGACTCCAAGTGACCCATCTGTTCAGTCCTTCTACTAGAGGAACTGGAAAGGAGGTAGCCACAGTTTTCTTACACTTCTTTGTGCATCAGCACCATCAACCAGCATTGCTGCTTGGCAGAGCTGGTCTGTCCTGTGAGGTGAGGATGTAGATCAGAGGTGGTTGTTGCGATGGAGAAGTAGCCCTAAGCTGTGGATATGCCAGTGTGAAACGGCAAAGCCTGCTGGAATGACTTCTCTCATCACAGACATCTGGCTGGACTTTGCTTCTTTCCAATTTGCAGGTGTATTTTATTACAGGAAACAGGACATGAGAGACAGAACTGGAACCTGCTTGTCTGAATCCTCAATTTACTGTTACGACTGTTCTTCAAGCCACAGTGACACCCCATGTAGTACCAACCTGGCAGCCGAGTTCCCAGAATAGATGCACATGAATTTTTTTAAATCTGTTGTGATGTCAGAAAACTTCCCTTTTTAGCTTTTGCCTCATCTATCAGATGTAACTTGCTCATGGCGGCTGAACTATAAATAGAGACTAGCAGTTAACGCAGGCTAAGATTCATAAAATCATTTGAAGAAGTTAAAGACCTTTAAGAGGAAGCCAGAATCTCCTACATGGCTTTTATTGCCTTAACCTCAGTGTGATGAAAGGCAAGAAAATGTGATGGAAATACACAATGCTTCATTGTAATGCAGGGAAGCTCTTCCAAATTATTTTATATCTATCATTGTGAAAGACTTAAGGCACCAAGTAGATAAATACTTTTGCTTGGCCTAAAAAAGTCAAAGGCTGAGAAGGGGGTACAGACAGAGGGACATGTACTCCACTTCTAGAGCATGATTCCTCTCTCTCTGCAATGACTGGAAGGAATAATCTCCTAGAAATGGACTATAAATGCAGCTTTGTGTGAAAGCTTCATATGGAGACATCTGAACCACACATATCAGAAGTGAAACGAGGAATTAGAATCTGTCCACTTGTGGGTGCCTATAGCTCCATCAGTGAAACTGCCCATCAGCCAGGGTCCTTAGCATGAGCTAAAGGCTGCTGGGGCCCCAGCAGAGTGAATCTAGACTGCACCCTGCTCCCTAAAACCCTCTGGGACCTTCTGAGGTTGTGCCAATTGGCAGGGCACTGACCATTAGTCTTCTCAGACAGACCAAAACCTTTGTCACTTCTAAACATCTATTCAGTCAAAGCATTGAACATCTTGGCCACAACCAGTAAATCAAAAACATCATGGAGTCCAAATAGCGATATGAATCTGGCTAAGAGGTTGCTAGAGGTGTTGTACATTTAAGCCAGAAGCATTTGTTATTTTGTTATTTGTTATTTTTTCTTCCTAGTTGGAAGCAAAGGGAGAACATGCAGTGACACAGCACCTGCAGATACACTTAGGTGCATCCACTTCTTAAGGAACTTGTGAGCACATGCAGGGATCACCTATTGCTCTGGTAGTACATAAAAGGTTGCTTTCCAGTGTCAAATCCTGTGGAGGAGAAAGACCAAAACTTTAGGGGAGGAGCAAAACATGACAAGAACTCTGCCCTCTGCCCCTCCCTCCCCCCTGCAACCATCAGTGAAGCACCTTATCTTTTCTATCCTGACGTGGTTTCAGCTGGGACAGAGTTAACTTTCTTCATAGTAGCTAGTAAGAGGCTGTGCTTTGGTCGTTGTTGCAGGTGCTGGGGTTTGTGTACTCGCAGCTGCGGCTTTTATGGAAGTTTGAATAGCTACAGTGCATGTTGCTGTAGTGGATGCCAGAGTTTGAGGAGTCATGGTGTGTTTCAGTGTAGTTGGGGTAGCAGCAGCGGGTGCCAGAATTTCAGTAGCCGTGGCACATTTACACCAAGCACACATAGCAGGAGTCATGGTCTGTGTAGCTGTAGAAGATACCAAGGTTGGAGTCACTGCAGTGTCCTTTGCAGTGGTTGGCGTGTCTGCCATATCTGCCATGGGGACAGCGATGGCAGCTAGGGTATCACTGGCAATGCACTGAACAAATTGTCGATTAACCCTAATAAATGGGGAAACAATGGCCCAACAGTGAGTGAAATATATAAATTGACATATATTCAGGAGGCCTAATAACAGAATCAAACTACTTTGGAAATCCCAACGATATTAAAAATCTTCGAAAGCCTTTGTAAATGATCTTGAGGAGAAGGGGAGAGTGAGGGGAAACATCCCCCTCATTGTTTGTTTCATCATGGAGAAAATGCGATCGGTGCAATTGGCAACAATGTACATCAGATGGTGCCCACAGCCCATAAATGAATCACGCAGTGCTGGCCCGCTCCCTGGCCCCAGTAGAGACAAGTATGATAGCAACAGCCAACAGCAACGTTTCATCAGCACACACTACGCAATACCCTTCAGCATTAAAATGGCTTTCTCAAAGCACCACCTGGTGATGGCAGCGGTAACCAAACTGGCAGACAGCATACCCAGTATCCAAGGTACCAGTTAATCACCTCTGTAACAAACCCCCAAAACGACCAATTCAGTTTCTCCCACAGTGGCATCTCCTTACTTTTTCTGAAATTCAGGTTATGCAATTGCAGATCACCCATTACACCCAGTAACCCGGGGCAAAGTGGAGTGCTACAGTAATGTGAAAAAGATGGAGATAAGGAACAAACCTTGACACACCTCATGGAAAAACTCCTGCATGCAGCAAGCACATTTCTTTAGCACAGAGTGAGAGAGCTGTGCTGCATCACAAGAAATAGCAAAGGTCAGAGTTAGATGGGGGTTGGTATCCAAGATTTTTTTTTTTTTCTTTTAAAACCACTTTGTCAACACCTGGTATCAGTCATTTCCAGCTTCTGTTTGCTTTGGAGTTGGAAACTTCACCCTTTTATATCTATGGATAAGGACAGATTTACTTTTCTACCACGGTATCTTTAGCAACAAGACTGTGTCTTTCACTATCTGATCATCATGTCCTCCCTCCCCCCGCTTTTTGTTTTTTAATTTTTTAAAAAATGGTTGATGTTGCTAAGCTGTCTCTGACTCCTTTTCCAGCCTTGTTTCCCTGGGAGCCTTTTGTAAGAGCACAAAGTCATGGACCAGCCACTTATTGCACAGTTACTTTCTTCTAGTTGCTATGATACAATTAGCCATCAACAAAATAGTCTGGCAGAGAAATCAAACTACATTGCACCAGTCAGCACTTTTTTGATGGACAAGTGGGTCAGCTGTGGCACAAGTAGCTGTATGGGGTCCTGTGCTGACGAGAACAGTGTTCAGCCCCAGAAGACTGCCTTGCATGTAAACCAGGAAATTCCCAAATAGGATCCACATAGCCATGAGAAAAAGATCTCCAGAACAAGGGGAGAGAATGGTCTTCATCAAACATCCAGAACAAGGGGAGAGAATGGTCTTCATCAAACATTTCTGAAGCTGACAGTCTTAGATCCCAAACAGTTAAAGAATGGAATTATAATTGTTTTGAAAACACAGTTATAACCACTCCTTTCCATTACTGTAGTACAAGCAGCAAGAACACAGTCCTGCCTGGAATAATTTCTTCAACTTCAAGAGAATTGCAGTGAGCTGCAGAAGATAGTGCAGAGTTTATAAAAGTATGTCTCATATTATTTATCTCTGTGGTGGAAGTGCAGGTCTCTCCTTGCTGACATTCATGTTGTTTTAGATAGGGATTCTTGGAAGATCTGGATTTCAGATTAAAGATTTATGAACTTCATGTTAGTGACAGTATAAGCACGTTTGCAAGTGATCTGTCCAAATGCATAGGGTATTTGAGGGCAGAACTATTTTAATCCAGAGGATTTTGTTTTGTTTAACAAAAAAGAAAATGGATAGAGGAGACTTGCACCTTAGAAATGCTTAGATACATATCTAGACTGGCAGTCAGGTTAAAAAACAAAGTTCAGTACATTTACTTACCTGTTACACTTTAATATTAGTTTTACCAATTGCAGATTCAGTGCTCTTTCACTTAAACCAGTACAGAGCCTGTAGTAAGGTCAAAGATGGAGCATTCCTGTGCCCTGTGCAACTCCTGCTCATCACTGGCAGGGTTTCATCTCTCTGCTAGGGAATCCCTTCAGGGATGGGGCCTGTTCACCCAAAGCACCTACCGGTCCCGACATGGCAACACCATTACAAGTCCTCCTGATTTGTCTCAGAAGCCCTCCAGTGCTGAGCAAGTCGACCGTAAAACTTGATGTCAGGAACCTGATGCTTAACGTGTTCAGAGCCCCTGATCAGCTCCCCCTCATCAATCTATCCTAAATTGGTTTCCAGTTAATTTATATGGTATTTGTCTTCTAGGATTTGTTTGCTGCCTTCAAGCTACGCTTTGCAAGAGACTGAAACACCAAGGGAGCCATGGGTTGTAAACCGAGTATATGCAATCCTTTCACATGGAGATTCAGGGCTGAACTCATGGAAACATAACTCCAACTGAAACATAAAATTAGTGAGGGCAAAAAAAAATAAAGGGAGAGCAAGAGGCTATGAGATGATATCATGCAGTCTTCTGGGATATTTCAAAGTCTGATTTAAGACTTTGGTTTGCAAGGCCTGCCACTAGATGGTAATAAAAACTAAAATAATAAAACTGGCTCGGCATTAACATCTCTGCCAACTGCAGCTACAGGCATTTCCCAACACTACACCATGCCCCCTTTATGCCTGTGAGCCCAAAAGAAAGACACTTGTCCCTTCAAAGTCCAGCAGACTGACGTTACCTACTAACCACAACAACTTGCAGTAGCTGGGCTCTTCAGCTGTTCTAGAAAAGCACATTGCACAGTGGTACCTGCCAGCAGGGCTGGCTGGCTTGGGCACAAGACAGAGCTAACCCACATTATAGTCCCCTCTAGGGACCTGGCTACACACCACACAGGAGCTTTAGGCAAGTCTTTGCTCCACATTCATGCAGAGACCCACCTTCCCAGAAGCTATCTGTGCTTTATGCACTGCTCCCAACTGAGCTGGGCTTCCCGACTTGCAGTTCAGAGAGGAAAACAAGTTTTTCCTGGACATGTCACAGAAATGACTGGGAGGAACTTCTAGGCTTTGTGTCACGTTAGTCCCTTCTAGCTTAGTTGTGGCTCAGATATCCCGCTCCTCCACTGCATTTAGGGTAAAGGGGAGATATGCCACCTCAGTCCAGATCCCAATTTCTATCAAATTACTTAATCTACTGAAAAGCATTCAGTAAACCAGTGAATAATTGTAGCCTTCAGCTTGCCTGGAGCACATATCATATCAGACATCAGTGCAGGTCTGATTGGGCCCTTTAATAGTGTGGCATGATTTTGGGGTCCAAATTCATCTGAGATAATCGGGGACAGAACCAGGCTTTCAGCAGAAAGGCTCACTGCCAAGTTTGAGGATGCCTATGGATGGCACAGTGTTCCAGCAAAACAGTCTCCACGTAAACTCAGCTTTTTAAAAACGATGGATACTCATGGAAAATTACTGGATTTTGGGCACAAAACCATCCTCAAGACCAGCATGAGCTCAAAGCCAGTTCGGAGCTCTTCTTTCATCATCTAGTCAGCAGCAAAACTAACACTTTAGTAGAGACATCCAAGTGCATGCACCTGCTTTGTCACCTTCCTTACCCCGTGGTTACCTGAATGATTTTGGTCTCATCTCCTGTGGTCAGTTCTGGTGATGGGAGTGTGGGGTTCATCACTCTTCAGCTATGCCCTGTAGCCCATTCCTGGGATTTCTCCTTCATTCACATATCGTTTGGCCTGACTTCAGCAGAACCACCAGACTGAGAGCTTCAGCTGCCCATTTCTAATCTTTCCTGCATACACTAGGAGAGAGCATACTTGGTCTGTGTTGTACAAGGTGGTCACACAGCTTCAGGAGCCCAGCTTCTCTTCAGATACAAGATGACATGAATGAGGAAAGGAAGAGTTTTGCTGTTGCCAAATATAGTCTCTCATTACATTTATTGTAGTGAGGCAAACCCAGGGTACCATAGTCCTGGCTGCAGATGGCTCCCAGGAGGAGACACTTGACTTTCCTCCTAAAGAAGGTCTCCAGAGAGCATCCCCCTCAGTATGGCACACACCCAGGCAGGGGCTCCACCTGCTGCCACTTCCACAGAGATTACAATCTCCCTCTAGCAAGGCTTGAGTACTATGGAAGGAAAATCTTAAGTAGAACATTTGAAACACAGAAGTAAATGGGACTGCTCGAAGCACCACACTACTCAGAAGGTGTCAGGTGCTAAATTATTCCAGAAGCACCGAACCATACACTGTCAGGCGCAATCCTGCATTGGCAGAGAGAGGGTGGACAAAGCAGCCCAATAGATCCCTTCTTTCCATCCTAGCATCTATTATTTCTCTGTTAATGACTTATAATTGTGTCCTATATGTCAGGTCACATTTTGATTCCTTGCTTGATAAAGCACTGGGGCCAGTAAGATAATTCAATTAACTGCACAGTCGAATACCTCCCCCAGTGCCAAAACTTCCCATCCCAAATCAGCTGGGATTGTCTTTCTGCACTTCTGCAAGGGGCCAACGGGGATGGAAGCAGAGCAGAGAGAAACATTCATTCTCCTCGTTTAAAAATGTAAAACACATTCAGGACTGTGTGTAATAGTGTTGTAAATCGTACTTCCGTAAAGTACCTCCAGGGCTAATTCACGAGACATTAATCATATTCCAGCTTCTCCCAGCTGTTAACTCATCTGCAGAATTTTTAATAAAAGATTTTTTGTGCATTTTCATGAGACAAAAGTGTACCAACAAGCACTGGTCTACTCAGAGTGGAGATTTCCAAGGTCTGGAGCAAAGGCCACCTTAGGGTTCCCAAGCCCCTGCCTGGCAGGTTTCACTCCCCAACTGAGCCCTCCTCTGATCCGACCAGAGTTACCTCACCCTCCATTCAATGACACCCTATGGTGATGAGATTTGGCCAAGGGACAGTCAGCAATATATTTCCAGGTCAATTCCTTCAAGTGCAATCTGATTTATTCCCAGCCATTTCATTGGCATTGTTCAGTGGCAGAACCCTTAATTATTCCTTTAAATCTCATTTCAAATTCCAAGCACTGCCTCCCTCCCAGAATTAGAATCTGATTGTGGATAAACACACAGTTTCCTTTTATCCCCCCACCTGAAAGTTCTTCCTTCCAGGAAAGGCCTCATTTCATCTCCATGTCATGTTGGGGAGGTGGCAAGCTCTCAGGGGCATGAGGTCTGCTGTCTCAGGGACCAGGGAACATGATTGTCCCTGACCGGGGAATGCCGCAGCACATCCAGAGATATTGGATACACCTCTTTAAAATGCTGCACATACAAATCTCCTTTGGCAAGACAGCAAATGACTCCAAGTTGCAGCAGCAGGGTGACCAGGCATTGGTGTGCTGCATTAAAATGTTTGTTCAAAGTACTCGTCCACTAACATCCCCAGCCAACAGACCCACCTGCATCTGCTCACTTATCCCACGGGCCTCACCAAGTCCTTGTCTCTTTTTGATCCTTGCAAAAGCAACCTCCCGGATTGCTAGGCTTGTTCCTCCCCATTCAACCTCCATGTTTGTCCCTCAGGTGAGCCCAGGATAACAGCGGAGGACTGGCCTCATGTTACCAGCCAGACAGCAGGTCTGCCCTCAGCCTCTTCTTCCTCAAGCTCCTTTTCCATATGCAAAGCCAGATTTGGGAGGATTGCATTGTCTAACTCCATCCTCTAAATCAGCTTGCTGCCTAATCCTGTTTAAGTGTACTCCACAGTCACGGGAACATCACTGTGGCTGCAGAAGCCCCTCTCTTGCTCTTCCTAATTACAGAGAATAATGTTAAAACCAGCTTCAAACTACAGGAGCTCAGTTGTCAAAGAAAAGTGGCAGAGGCTTTCCAAAAGCAGTTTAGTCTCCACTGTGAAGGCTATAAAAATGAAAAGCCAGGAGCCACCGGCATTCATCAAAAGGGGAGAAAGATGAGCATCTTCCCAATATTGCGACGGGCAGTTTGCAGTAGTGGTGCTCACTCAAGGTACTATTCACACTTGACAACTCAGGCTTTTTTTTTTTTTTTTGGTTACTTAACAACTTTAAAAAAACCCCACAAACTAATCTTAAAATGAAAAATGCCGCTTCACACTGAAGTGTCCGGGTGTTTAGGTCTGTTGTTTTCCAAGGGAAGCAATTTCAACTTTTTCTTTCTTTTTCTCAGCTGAAGTTAATCAGCAAATTTGCCTCAATTCCTCAAGCTGTGTCTTTAAAAAAAGAAATCACTGGTGTTACTGAATCTGGGAAAATTCTTATTTCTTTTTTTTTTAAAAAAAGGGACATGGGTAATAGAAAAGCAAATTAAGCATAGGTGGAACCTCATTAGATTTAGACAGAGCCGCAGTGAGAGGAGAGACGTCTTAGTTTTTACTGGAGGAGAAAATATGTAGAAGTTTAGGAGCAATTGGTGGGCAAATACAGGCTCCATATTTCAGCTTGTGCAGTATTGCCTGTAGTTTTTTTTTAAAAAAAACAATTTCAACCTTCTACTCTTACCATAAGTAGTTGTGGTGTCAGTGCCCTTATAATTCACCCCTCCAATGATCCCAGACGCAGAAGGGGACTAGCAGCTATTCTCAGCTTCCCTCCCAGCTTCTTTGCCAATTTGAAGGACCTCCATGGCTTCCTTTAGGCTAACAGGGGGCCTCCAGCTGCCCACAAAATCCAAGAATCCCCCAGCATTTGGTGAACTTTCAGCCAGCTGCATCACAAGCGATGCAAAGGCAATCAACGCCTGGACAGGCCATTGAAACAAGAGACTGTAATTGCCCATATTGCAAAGCTGCACCCAGGCTGGTTGCTGCTGTACAGCAGAGATGGGCAACCAGCATTTGCTGGGAACGGGTGCCTGGCTCTGAGCCCATACTGAGCACACAAACCAGGGGAGGTCTAACCAGTGAGTCATTCAAGTGTGTGTGAGGATAAAGCAAAAAAATACCTGAGCAAATCAGGGTCAAAATTCTGATTGCTGCTACATTTTGGGTAAGAAAGTACAGTCCGTGCTCCAAAACTTTTGTCTGTTGACATCTGCAAAACGCCAAGCTCTGCACTGGCACAAACGCATCCCCATGGGACTGCACCCTTGTTTCTTGCTCCACCTGCAACTTTCCCCTCAGAAGAGCTTGCGATGCCTCTCTCCTCCCTTCTCTTTACCTGTGCTTCTTCCTTTCTAGGAGCTTTCCTTTGGAGGTGACAGTCCAATACTGTAGCTATTCCAGATATGCCGCTCTCCAAAGAAAGGAGAACATTTTCTATGATTAGAAGCCTCTGTCCTATTAATCCACTGCCACTGTGCTGCAAGCCTCACTCTTCCCTCCTGATGCATGTGACCTTAATCTTTAACAACATAAAACAATGTTTTGGGAATACTTCTGCCTTTAAAGACAGAAAAATTCAAGACCATGCCGTCTTGTACCCTGACTGTATCACAGGGTCTTGCAAGTGACCCAGCCAGCATAAAAAGTTTTAAAAAATCAGCAACCATGATTCCTCTTCTCACCCTTCTGCTTTCATTCCTACAAGATGATGTTTTTGTTCTGGTACTTCTGTAGGTTCCCCACTGCCCCACACATTCTTTTACTATAAGAAAAAAGACTCTCCACATCATTACCAGACAACCTTACTCACTCTCTGAATTTGTTTTCTGCATTTCACCTTGGAAAGTACCATTCATATGGCTTCTATTATCTGTGTACTTCTTTTGAATAGTAAAAAAACCAACACCAAATGCTGTTAAACCTATATGAAGCCAGCACTTGTCTTAATGTTTTCCATTGCAGACAGCATCTGCACTTCCCTTCTCCCAGCCCCACTAAAAAAAACAACCCTCCCCTAAAAAAGCCCCAACTCATCACAAATCTGGCAGCTAGCAATAATTATTTTGGAGTGCCATGGCTGCAACTGAACAAAATGACCATGAATTCTGTGAGCAGCTTAATTTGGTCATCTTGGATAATCTGTTTGGTTTATTAGTGTCATGTACTGTAGATTGATTTTGCTATTATTTTCAGCTCAACAAGAAAGAAAATTGGTAAATAGCTTCTTTTTTTTTTTTTTTTTTTTAAACTTGTAGCAATCATTAACTGTCAACAGATCACCAGACAATCAAACTGCCACCAGCAGAGATCACTCTGTGGGAGGGAAAAGACCACAAGCTCTATAGGCACTCTCAGGCCAGGCTCAGGCAGAGCTAGTACTCAGTGAACAAAGCAAAAGCCAGGCAGCCCTCTCACTTTGGAGGGGGAAAATCCAGCTTTCCTCTGTGAAAAGGGACATTATGCGCCCATAAGGCCACAGCATGTCCTTACACCTCTGAGAGGGTTCAGGCACACACAAGTCATAGCTCCGAGGGAGAGGTATAGCTCCTGCTTAGAAAGCATTGTTAATATAGCAGCAAGACAGGGCTTGATGCTCCTCTACAAAGTATCTGCAGGTATCATAAAACAAAGCTCCTACTGCTGCTTGCTGCCAGGATTAAAATTGTTTGGGGATTGGGACATAGTTCTCCTAGCAACAAAGATCCTTCTCCCTACAGTTCCTAATTTGTGAGATGTCAAAGCTGTCTATCTGCCATCTCCTGTCTTTAAGAAGCAATCCACCGACCATTTCACTCTGGCCAATCTGTCCATTTCATGGCTCAGAACAGCACACATCCCTTCACTTATTGTGGCAATCTGCAGCACAGCTGCACCAGGGGCAGCACTCCTCATTTCCCAGAAGATTATATGAAGTCTTTAACCAGGCCAAACACTTTAAATAAACATTTGAAGACATGTTCCCATTCTGGGAATTCTTCAGCACAAACAGATGGATTGATAGATGCAGTAGATTAGTTTGGGTACGGTATGATCCAACATGATACTCAAGTGATTTAAGCAAGAGAACCACATGCAATGCACTGCTTAAAGAAAAATAATGTGTTTTCTTGTTAAGAGCATCAAAATGTTCTGATACTAACCTTCTTCCCGCATACACTTCCCATACAAATATGCCCTGCTGTCATCCATGGGCAGATGGCCCCAAGTCCCTCTATGTTTCTCTAAGTGAGCATCATACGGCAAATTTTGTTCCCACACATGCTGGATTACAGTGACTCCAGGGGAGACTCCAGTGGAGCATTTCCAGTGAGGCCAGTGCAGGACTGACAGCACAGCCAGTTTTGTCCAAGTAGAGATTTGTACACCAGGTGGGGAGGAAAAGCAGCAAACATCAAGGCTTAATCTTACATCCAGTCAGGCCTTCACATCTTCTCACTCAGCTCCATATAATAGGCTACCCTTTTCCTAAATATTTATTTGAAAACATTGAAAGTTCCTGAGTTTATCCTGGGAGATGGAAAGAGAAACTCTGAGGTTTCTGTATGCAGCAAAGCTGCCTGTGCTACCCCAGCCTATCTGTGTCTGAAGGCAGCATCTCTCTCTCCAGGCAGGCTTTTGAAGAGCTGCCATACCATGGCATCTATCATCCAGCTTATGTGCCTTGTTCTTGGATGCCAGCCTTTCACCCTTCGTACTCAGTTTCATTTCGCTGTCAGACCAAGAAGAGCCAGTGCAGAAACCACAGCAGTCACAGTTGCTAGGGGCAGTGTAACCTCCATGCAAAGGGGATGGCATAGTGGCAGCCAGGTGACCCCTGACAACTTTGGTCTATTTCTTCCTGGCATAAGGGTCATGTTACAGCTGAAGGCTGACACTGACACCTCAATTTACCTCCTTCTCAGCCATTTCACCAAGGCTTCCCCTTACTGAGTGGTTCCTAAAGTGTTTTGTGGGGAGGGGAAGGACCTGCTTCATCCAAATGCCTGCGTGGTTTTCCCCACTCGGGGTACCATCAGTGTCCTTCCTCTTCCCTTAGTGCTGCTTCTTTTCTGTAGCACTCTTCTCTCTTGGGAAAACAACTAATGTACATGATGATCAGACAGTCTGATAAAGGAAAAATTACACAGATTACACCAGAAAAGGAAATGAAAGATCTTTTTCAGGCCTCTGTGTCCACTAATAGGCTTTAGTTGCTTGGACCAGCCTCATCTGGGACCTCCCCCCATCACCTCAGAGCTAAGAATCGTACTTAAGCTCTAGCATAGTTTCTGTCTTCAACTGCTCCTGACTGAACTGCTGCATGGGCAGTGAGGTTGCACCCTGGCTGGTGAGGGTACTGCTGGCACTGTGGGTACCCTCTGTCCCCAACTTGGTTTTCCTTTCCTTGACTTTCCTTTCCTGTTAGATTTCATGGATAGACAAGATGAGAAAGAGAAGATAGAAGGAGAAAAACCTGCCCCTGTGCTCAGACTGTCACTGGATAAACAGCAAAGGCTGAGACAGGACGTGAGGGTTGTTTACAGCAGGCAAATGTAGAAATTAAAGAAATAAGTTACCTGGTGAGTGCTGAATACAATTAACCACACTTTCTACTGTTCCATGCACGGTTTTACTGACCTTGGAAAGATAAAGAGGATAAAACCACATAGCTCATGTGCTTGACTGTGAGCATGCGATTCGCTTGTGGAAAGCTGCGTTTCCAGGGTGCAGCTCAGCTCTAGTGAAAGTGTTGGGCAAACTCCTACTGCTTTCTATAGCATGCATGGAGAAATCCAGAAACACCAGGCACTCTGTTGATGTAACTTGATGGATTTGTCAAACACATTTTTGCAATTTCACCATGTTTTTATGTGGTGCGGAATCACGAGCTTTTTCTGCATTTGATACAGCTTAAATGCCTTGAATTGCTTATAATGGAAAGCTGACCTTTTGCATACTGGTGCTGTATCACATGATGTTGATGCAGGGAGTTTGGAGGCAACATGCACCAAGGTTAGGAAGAGAGCAGTTTGCCATAATGGGACCGCACTATGGTACACAGTCGTGACTTGGGAAAGTGGGAGGCGAGCTGTACTGGCGGTATGGCCGGCTTTGGGAGGATGGGATCAGCAGAGCTCCCTTGCTTTGGGTTTACAGGATGCCACAGGAAAAGTGTTGCCATCCCCTGGCAGATGGCACAGGGCCCATGCAAAGGGCAGCAGGGAGGAGAGGACTCCTGGGTGCCAGGGGCAGACCATGGTGACAAGATGGCTGCTTGCGCACCGTAAGGGATAAATATGTCTTTTTCTGCTAGGTGGTGTGGCCTCAGGGTCTGCAGAGAGGGTTAGTGTCCCAGAAGATATGGGGAAGGAAGTGTCAAATCATGCTAATTGTCCCATGGGCAAGGTAAGGGAGAGCAGCCATTTTCTACAAGATAGAAATGCTCCTGTGAAATCAGATGCATGCTGGGTCAGGAAGAGATGTATTTGCAGTTCCATAGGTGAGATGCCTGTCGCCTGGGTCCATTAGTTGGGTGTCATGGTTTAAGCCCAGCCATCACTTAGCACCACACAGCCACTCGCTCACTCTTCCCCACCCCCAGGGGATGGGGAGGCAAATGAGGAGAACAAAAGGTAAAACTTCATGGCTTGAGGCGAGGACAGGGAGGGATCACTCACCTCGTATAGTCACGGGCAGAACACACTTGATTGGGGAAAAACAAAAAAGCAGTTTAATTTGTTGCCAATCAAATCAGAGTAGGATAATGAGAAATAGAACCACATCTTAAAAAGACACCTTCTCCCTCCCTTCCCCCTTTCTTCCCAGGCTCAAGAACTTTGCTCCCAATTTCTTTATCTCCTCCCCACAACAGCAGTGCAGGAGGGCAGGGTGTGGGGGTTGTTGTCAGTCCACCACACATTGTTTCTCCTTCTTTTTCCTCCTCAGGGGAGGACTCCTCACATTCTTTCTCTGCTCCACCATGGGGCCCCTCCCATGGGACACAGTTCTCCACAAACTTCTCCAATGTGAGTCCTTCCCATGGAATGCAGTTCTCCACTAACCGCTCCAGTGTGGGTCCCTCCCAGGGAGAGCAGCCTCTTTTGGACACAGCCAACTGCTCTGCGGGGTCCTCTACGGGCTGCAGGTGGTATCTGCTCCACCATTAACCTCCATGGGCTGCAGGGGCACAGCTGCCTCACCGTGGTCTGCACCACAGGCTGCAGGAGAATCTCTGCTCCGGTGCACCTCCTCGCCATCCTTTCTTCATTGACCTTGGGGTCTGCGTATTTGTCTCTCTCACATCCCACTCCTATCTCTGCTGCAGGCTCTTTCACTGGCTCCTGAATGGCTACCGGCTCTTGGGGGGGGGGTTTTTTGGCTCTTGGGGTGGTGCTGTGCTCGGGCCACACCACCCTTCCATGCACTGCACCCCTCTTAAATATGTTGTTCACAGAGATGGATCCACCGTTGCTGACTGACTTGGCCTTGACCAGAGATGGGTGTGACTTGGAGCCAGGGAAGCTTCTAGCAGCTTCTCACAGGAGACATCCCTGTAGTCCCTTCCCCGCTACCAAAACCCTGCCACACAAACCCAATACATTAGGACTCTTCGCAGCCCAGCTCTGTCCCGAGCTCTCCCTGTCCCTGCTGGTGAGGGCAGCCCTGCACAGAGCAAAACTCAGGGTCAGATCCCTCTTGCAGGGGATTTCTTGTGCTTTCTGCCCCTCCCATTGCAGCATGCAAGGGCTCCCTGGTTACTGCTGTATTTGAAGACTTGGTTGAAGAAACCCACTTTCTTCCAGCCAGTCTTCAAAAGAGTCCCTCTTGGAGCAATTTAAACTTTTTTTCACTTAAGTAAGGCTTTGGCTGGCAGCAGCTGCTCCACTGTCAGTGGAGAGGAGTGTGGAGCTGAACATGGAGGAGGAGCAGAAGGAACAGTAATGGAGAGCAGAAGCATTGCAGTGGCTTGTCAGTTTTAGCATCAGTCAAACTGGATAGAGGGACATGTGGGAAGCAGGGTCAGGGGAAAACGAACAGCAGAAAAGGTGCTGAACATCTCAGACAAGACTTTGTGTGGTTGCTCGGCACTAGCACCGCTGGTGGTGTTGTGAGGATATTTCAGGCTGTTATTAGTCCCTGATCCTCACAAGCCTGGCTGCAGCAGTGGAAATGGGGTTGGAGCAAGGTTTCTCCAAAACATGAGTCAGAGCCTCTGACTGCTGCCTTCAGAATTTGGTGGTGGGTGGTGCTGGTGTCCCCCAGGCCAATGACTGAGGTCAGAGCCTAACCGAGCTCCTTTATGGGCCATAACTAAGATGTTCTATGTTGCATTGCATCTCTGGTCCCCACAGATGTGAGAAAAATGTATAGGCTCATGCGGCATGAAATCTTGGTCTCAGCCATGTCTACAGTCCACTTTGACAAACTAGTGCTCTGCCTTATTGTCAGGTGATAAATGAGGACTCTTCTGAATACACATGGGGTCCATACTTACCACACAAACAGACCCTGTGAACTAAAGAGAGATATTGTCCGTGTTTACATGGACAGGAACTGTTAACTGGAGACAGGCAATGGCACTCAGGAAGATGGAATAGCTTTGTGTTGGAGACTCCTTCCCCGTCACATACACATGCTCCTGGTTGGTCCTGGCTAAAGACCATGTGTGGCCTTGCTAATGCTCAGTGGAAAGCAGAAGAGGTGCAGGAGGAGTGGGTGCTTGCTTGACAGCATTGCAGGCGTTGGGGGCTGTAGGAACTCGCTTGTGCTCATTTCCAAGCCTAAACCTGTCTCTTGGACTCATTGCAAAGAGCCTCAGACATCGGGTACATTAACAAGTAGGCTTTAATGGTCCTCCGCAGGCAACCTCGGTCCTGCCAAGCTTCCCGCAGCACGGTTGGGAAGATCAAAGCTATCGTGCATGAGTGCCAACCTGACTGATGGTGACACAGGGGAACAATCACAATTAAACAGGAGGGAAAAGGCTCTGCCCAGGTCTTCCTTGACAGCCGTGGGAGCTTGGGGAGCAGCTGGTGTTGATCTGATGTCCTGTCCTGGGTCAGGAAGGATGAGGAGCAGAGAAGGGAGGAACTGGTTCCCAGCCCAGTTTCATACAGTACTATATGGGAGTAACTCAGCTCCTGGCACTGCAGTTTTCAGTCCTTCCCTCTGCTCTGAGCACATGGGAATGGTCTCTCCTCCTCCCCTAAGCCCCTTGGTCTGTAATTTTGAGAGCAACCATGGTGCACCCTGAGCTTGGGTCTTTTCAAATCCCTCATTGGGAGCCCAAGATGGGGATGAGAAGTTTCCTTGCAGTGACCCCACTTCTGGTGCTGACTTCATAACAGACAATTATCATGAATTAATGATGCATTATTAGCATCCATTATTCATCCCTATTATGTGTACATACATGTGTGGTGCTGAATAATAAGGGAATTATGCCAAACAATTAAATGGCCCTCCACCAAGAAACTGCGTTGAGAGGAGGGAGGGTATTACAAACAAGGGGGGTTTAGTGAGGACTGGTATCAAGCTGGATGGAGGAAGGAGGCAAACAGACTGTGCAGGAGGAAAGCCAGGGCAGAAGGCAAAAAAATGGAAGACATGTATGAATTACAGCCGGTTGAACAGACTATTTTTCATGTAAGTGGCTGAACCTAAAGCAGTCAGGAAATTTGGGTCAACTGTTTCAGCAAAACAAAGACCTTAAAGATCATTAAAGCCAAGTCTAAGTGTTCTCTTCAACAGGAAGAGAAAATTTTCCTTTATTGTCTAGTCTGTTTTTTAATGTCAGGCTAAACAAAATTTGCA
Source organism: Pterocles gutturalis (assembly GCF_000699245.1). NCBI lineage: Eukaryota > Metazoa > Chordata > Aves > Pterocliformes > Pteroclidae > Pterocles > Pterocles gutturalis. Next base: position 27,111 of record NW_010113630.1, on the reverse strand, counting down.
TCAGTTTTGAAATTTCAAAGAAGGCCATTTCAAAACATTTCAGTTTGAGGTCAAAGCAAAAATGTTTCAACATGCCCTGCATGCTTTCGGCTGAAATTGTTTGTGGAATTTGACCCAAATTTGCACACAGGCTGGGTCTACCTCAAAAAGGAAAATTTTCAGCAATTTGGCATATTTTTTTCATGGCATGGTGGGGAGGGGAGAGGAAGGAACCACCCAGTGCTCAGAGAAGAAGAGTAGATCAACCAGCACGGCTGAGAGATGCAGTTTGTGTGCGAAATACCAGAGCTGCAGCAAAGCCAAAGAGGGGAAGTTCAGGTTTTCAGAATCCATCTCAATTGATGGAGATAATTACAAGTGCCACATTCCCAATTTCTTCTTCCGGGAATTCTCTTCTTTAATAAACTCATTCTAACAAATCGATCACAGCCTCTCCGGTACTCAGCACATATCAAAGCCATTTTTAAGATTGAAGAGAACACTTTGGGTGAAAAATAGGAACCGGTGCCAGACTTTGTAGAGATTTAATCTACTCAGCTGTGATACAATTGAATTAACTTGCTCTCTTCACATGCCCACTACTTAATATGTTCATGAATGTCTGCTTCTGAGGTTTGGTCAGTGCTGAAACCAGAGTCCAAAAATCTCAGGAGAGGCAAAGACCAGGGGGACTTGCCCATGGTGTTCCCTGTAGGCTGCACCCTAGCTGGGGAGTACAGGAAATCTCAGATGAGTAACACACTGCAGACACCTACCCAAAGCAGCTTAGAGACATCTTGTCTCTGTGCTGTTTTGGGCTGTCTTCAGTAGGCTGAGCCCAGAAGGACAAGTGTGTTCATGTAAACCTTCTGGAGGAGTTTGGGTAGACAAATGCTTGGTTGGGTCTAGATTGGTTCTCTTGATCCTTTCCAGTTCTTTTTTCTGTATTCTCAGTGAAGTGTTTGTACCAGCACAATTCTAGTGAAATAACTAGACAAAAAGTAACTTTTTCACAGGAGCATACAACATACTGAAGACCTTGCTTTCTAAACCAATATAGTTAAACCAGCTCCAAAAATAAAATAAACAAATGCCTAGGTGAGCTTTAAACCTACAGTTTTAAGTGCGTTTCATTAGACCTATGCAAATGCTGGGAGGATGCCCTAATTTTCTGGTGCAATTTAGTCTGAGCCCATGAGGAAAACATTACAATTAACTCCTCTGTCTCCAAAATAAACACTTCTCAACCCAAACTGAGAGCACTCAGACTGGCATTGTTCACTTGAATCAGCTACCCATTCAGCTAACTGGTGCAGGCAGAACCTGAGCTATGCGGAGATGGTTTGCTCTCCACACAGAGAGCAGTGACCCATCCAGCTATTTCATCTGGTCCATGTTCTTGCAACAGTCCAGGTTATCAGCTCTTTACAGGAAGCAGAAATACAGGGATAGGGCTTATCCTGGACTGTTTTCCTGGTGTCCAGTTTAGGCAACAGTCAATCTAACATGGACTTCCCCTTCTGCTCTGTAAAACCTGGGTGGGAGAAAATTGTTTGCTTTCCTCAAAGAGGCTGGGAAGGAGCAGCCGAGTTTTGCATGGGAGAGATAGGTCCAAGGCTCAGAATGGCACAATTATCTGCCGCAACTACAGCTGAGTTTTGTCATAGTCACGTCCTGTGGGGAGTTACAAGTCACTTTTCCCCAAGATGCAGGAGCTTTTTTGCAGCTGCTGAAATTCCCATAGCGATGAGGGCTGAACCAGAGATCCCCACCCTCTCCTTTCTGTTCTTTGTGCTCTCCCAAACCTGCACCTCGTATACCATTTCTACCCAGGAGAGGCTTCATCTGCACAGAAAAGTTGCATCAATTTTACATAACATGGTGTTGATGCCAAGACAGACACCTGCACAAACGCCCTTCTTGGCACTCCTTGTAAAAGCTTTCAGTGCCAAAAGCATCTTCTCCTGCTTCTCAGCAGCAGTATTGCTAGTCTCAGGGCTTCATAGACAGCCCGAAGAAAGGGAATGGCTTCTCCATATCTCTCCTTTGCACTCCTACCTCCCTTGGTCTGCAAGACTCAGGTACTGACTGGCCCCGTTTCCTTTCAGACTCAGGAGAAGGGTGCCAGGAGCATTCCCCAGTGTCCTCTGTTGGGTGGCTGAAGCAGCACTTCTGGCCTTCCAAGGGGCTGTGCAAGCTCCCATCATGGCCACAACCGTGAGACTATGTTAATAGCTAGAGAGGGATGCGGAGAGCAAGGCAGAAAGCCAGCCACTGGCACCACATGCCTTTGGCTGGCAGGAGCTCAGCACCGCGGGCAGGTGCAGGCAAACCAGGGGCATGGGGAGCAGCGGGCACGGAGAAGCCAACAGTGGCTTATCAGCAAGATGCTTCTTGGGGCATTCCACTGAGATATCAGGCCTTTGTGGGAACAGAAGTAGCATTTTGCAGGCCTGGGACTGCAGAAATGATCTGCTGGCAGACTGCTCGTGCCCAAAGGAACTTTGCAAAGAGCAGGGTGGGTGGCTGACAGCCTGGGAAAGGAGCCATTCAAAAGCAGAGGGAAATAATTTTTCCAGTTCAGGTATGGTTTTGATGTTTCATATGCACTTTTTCAGCATAAATGTGGATAAAAATTACAAATGGAAAAATAAGTTCTAAAATAAACGAAATAAGCACATTTGAGCTGCTGAAACATTGTCCTGGTAATTTTTGTGTTTCATTTCCCTGTTGATCTTTTAAATGCTGTGTCTTTTGAGCTATAAGTGGATATAAATTTATGAAAAAAAAACCTGATCTTTTTGTTTAGAGCATGTTTATCTAGCTTTTTTTGGGAATTTAAAAAAAATGTATAGTTTATAACTCAATAAGTATATTGAGACTTTCCCTGTCCCACATCTACTTTTGGCTTTATAGCATTGTCCTTCGATTACTAAAAAAGAAAATAAGTCACCAAGACACTCACAACCCCTCTCTGGCTTCCTGCAAAGACTGTGTAATGCGAGGCCATGACTACATTCATATACCCAAGGGACCTTACATCTAGACTCCCAGAGGAAGTGAAAAAGTCGGAGGCCTATGACCTGAGGCTCATTCTTGGTTAGTTCAAAAGCACTCAGTGAACTAAAGGTGAAATTCATCTTCATAATAAAAAGTGAAGGAGGGTAGGCACCATTTGTTCTGTGGGTTTAACCCAGTGTCAGAAATCAAAGGTGAAAAGAAAGCCATGAGTGGGTTAACAGCAAAGCTCCCAAATCCAGGAAAGCTTGGATTTGGCTTATAATAGCAGAGGAGAAAGCTGGTGGAAGACCAGACAACACATTTGCTACAGGGAACTGGTCAGTTTTTGCCTTATTGCCCACTTGAAGGTCCATGAGAAGCATTAAAGCAGTACCAAGGAACCACGAAACAAATCCAAAACATGCTTGGTGTTGTAAGGATGTGAAGGAGAGAGACTGCCTTGCTCCAAAAGGCTTGCAGCTGCACATCATCCACTCTTCAGCAGCCACTGCTGTGCTGGGCTGCCCCCTCGGGGACATCACATTCCCCTCATCCAATCCCAACATGGTGGCAGTCATCTCCCACTCCTGGTGGGCACAGCAGGAGCAAGGCAGGCACTATGAGCCATTCTACAGTGGTGTTTGGGGGAGCAAAGGCCTTTTCTGCTTTGCAGAGCAGTGCCCAGCCTTAGTACTAGGTGGCTCTGGCAAGCTGGGGGACTGAGAGCTTTTTGCTCTGTGTTCGTGGAGTGCTACATGGCCATTGCTCTAGTGCCTTTCCTCGCTATTGCCCTCATGCAGCCTCTCAGCCGTCTTCTTGTTCTCCCTCCTCTGTGTCCTTGCCACCATCCTGCTGCCACCAGCACCCCTTCCCTCCCCAGCTGGGGGACGGGACTCAGCTGACTGGGGAGGAATGCTTTTCAGAGAAACTCCACAAGAGACGGAAAGCTCACGCCTCCAGTGAGGGTGAGCATGCAAGACACCCAGGTGTGCTGTTTCCCCTCCAAGTTTGCTGTACTCTTCATTTTTGGCTGGGGAGGGGGGTTAGGAGGAATTTAATTTTGCTGCTTTAAACAAATACAAGCTCATCTGCAATGAGAACATTGCTGTGGTCATTAAAAAGCAAACAGAGCATGCTGACTCCCAGAATCAACACCAACACAGAGGGTCAAGGTGAGAGCCGGCAGCCCTCCAGTGAGTCCATGACTTTTGTAAGGTGGGGACAACTGGCCAGTTTGACTAAGGTGAAGACACTCTCCAGACCGGCCTCCAGATGAGGAGCCCAGCCATCCCCTAGAGAATGGGGGAAAGACCAAACTGTCTATCCCCAAGACATAAATAATCAATGCAACATCCTCAGCTTGAATAAAAGCATGTTATTCCCTTGGCTTCCCATCACCACTGCTGTTTCATCAGTTTTTCACAAGACAAAGCCACATTGACCTGGTCTAGTGATGGTGGCAGCCTTGTGCTGAGGTTGGCCTGGATGGTCCCCACCACCAGTACCTAAGGCATGGAAACCTGAGGGCCACCTGAAGGGGAGCCCTCACCAGACCCCAGCAAGCCAGGCATCCTCAGCACTGCTAACAGCAGGGTTCCCTAAAGTTGGGCAAACCCTGGAGCCGGTGGGCTCTTCTGCACCCCCAGCTTGGCTCACAACCTTGTGTCAGAGGACATGTTATGTCTGAGATGTAGCAAGGTTGAATTGTGATGTGGTAAGGACCCATATTAGCAGTATGTTAGCAAAAAAGCACTGGCAATGTGCAAGATCAAGCAAGGAAGGTCAAATCTATTACATCAACTTGTATTTTGGCTGAAAACGTATTTGCTTTTAACATTAAAAAAAAGTTTCTCCTGGGGTTAGTATTTTTGTGGCATTTATGGGAAAAGCAGACCACCCCTGTCTTGCTTTTCAGGAATATTTTGGGATTTGTTAAAGCTCCTATGGTGTCCAAAGCTAGAAATATTATTTGGGTTTTGGTTATTGGTAAAAATAAATCAAAAGCAAATCCCCAAATAGAATCTAATTAGGGGTTATTTAAAGGTCAATTTAAAGAGTCCCTACAAGATGGTTTATCAAGTTTGTGTTAAGGGAACCTGGCCTGGAGCTTAAGACAAGTCTGGAGAGGTCCCCCTCCTCTCTGGAGGCATGCTCCCTTGTCCTGGTGCCCACCAGAGCCAAGAGCCATCCATCACTGGGCTAGAGCAGCAGTGATAGCAAATAACAAAATAACTAAGCCAAAATCTTGGTGCCCCACATGGCCTGAAGCTGCTGCTCCCCCAGGGCGTGTGTCAGCACTGGCACTTGGGAACAAGATGAGCACATGGAGATGGAACTGGGGGTAGGGAGGGAAGAGACACAACAGTGCAGATGAGCCGCAGAAGCCATGGTGGGACATCACAAGTTCCCCCAAACAATCTGGTATATGCATAGAAAGTCATTATGATGATTTCCAAGTCCTGAATTTACATCTTTGAAACTACCATCTTAAGGTAAAAGGTTAGACTATTTTTTTGTGTGTTTGTTCATTTTCTTAAGTGGCAGCTCAGATTAGAGCTGACACCAGAAAGATAAGCACTGAATCCTGAGCTAAATATTTCATTTCCACAGATGCTGACTTCAAGTTGGTTACAAAGAAACTATTTTGCTTTTTTTTTTTTTTTTTTTGGTTTTGTGTTTGCAGGCTTTCACTTAACTTTTTTTTTTACACAACCTTCTGTTAAATTTTGGGGTTGACAAAGGAAAAATAATTGAGCTCAAAAAAATAGTCTTGGAACTGTAACAAAGCAGGTTACAAGAAGAAAAAAAAGGCTAAAGAACTAAAACCACATTACCCCTGCCTTTCTTACAATTTTCATGTGCTCAGCCAGTCTGCCTCGCACAAAGATCAAGGAAGGCTTTGCCCTAATTCATGGCAAAGAAGAAATTTTTCTCGAGTATCACCAGAGACAGGGTTCAAATTTAGGCAGAAGGGACTGCAGCCAGGGTTAGCCTTTCAGCTTCTGTTCCCTGTGCTGTGACAGGCATCAGTGATGTCAGGGGCCCACCTGAGGCACACTTGTCTTTAACAATCCCAAAGACATGCTTCTCTGTGGTGCTGCACCTCAGACATTTATGTAACATATTGCTTTCGGTACAATCAGCAAAGGGCAGCTAAAAAAAGGAACAATCCTGAGGAGCCACAGCTTCCTTTTGTTATATTTCAGAGAATCACTATAAAACTTCACAAGGGAAATTATGTTTATGCTTCAATGCAGTGAGCAAAAGCATCCCATTTACCTCCTGTACCAGGTGTTCAGACTAAAGTTGGCTCTCCCTGACGCTGGTATTTTTGGAATATATCCACTGAACTTATTCTGGATTTCCACAGTGGCATCTGGGAGCAGAACATGGAACCTTTTTCATTTATTCAGGCTATACGGGCTTGAGATTTGTTGTTGCAGGAAGAAACTTCCTCACATTTTTTATGCTCAGTTGCAGGAGATTCAGTAGTACATCCAGAGGAACAGAGCCAATTAGCAGAGACAGGGCTGCAGCTGTCTGCGCATTGCAATCCTCCCGTGCCGCTGCTGCGAGTGCCAGCTTCCAGGAGATCCAACCAGGGTCTTTCCTGGCTGAGAAGCCTTTGACGTCGGTGCTGATGCTGAGGCAAGGGAGACACGGGTGGATTAAAATAGCACAGCTATTATCAGCTTCGCTCAGAATTCTGGTTCAATTTAAATTCATTTGTCAGGAGAACAAGAAAACTGACTTTCTCTTTGAGTGGCTGTTCTCCCTCCTGGCTCCAGAAGCATTTCAGTGCCAGGAACAGCAGAGTCTAAGGCCTCATGACAGAGGCACCATTGACTTCCAGGCATGCTCTCATATTCTTTCCAGACACAACCAAGTGCTGGTGGCTCAAGCTGCATGTCCTACTGGACAGTAGTGAGATACAGAGGGCAACCCCATCCTACTGCCCCAATTATTTTCAAGGTAAGGAACCAGCCCACACAAGGGGAAGTCCCATGGGCCTGCTGCAATCCGAAGATATTCTTTGAGCCAGGAACTGGAGTTACCATTCACCTTCATTTTGGGGCAAGTGGCTCCCTCTCTCTTCCACTCTGTTGCAATTAGGACAACAGCTATTAATGGCACTTTCCACTTTGCAAAAAGTGTCAACTCGGAATGCATACTGTATTTGTGCAGGCTGCGATGTCCTTATATTGGTTTTTAGGAGCTAGCACGTTAGGTTTCCCTTACAAGAACATTTACGTACTCGGTGCTCCAAAGCTTGGGGACATCCAGTAGAACATCCCAGATGTACGCTGGTCTAGCCAATGAAAGTTACCTCAGTGACTCCTCCTCACCCACCTCTGCACTCCTACCTTCCCACATTGTATTACTGCAAGGAGACTACAACACCATGGAGGCAAGGGATGCCCTCCAGAAGGACCTTGACAGGCTTGAAAGGTGGGCCCATGCAAATTTCATGAAGTTCAACAACCCCAAGCACAAATACAGGAGAATGGATTGAGAGCAGCCCTGAGGAGAAGGACTTGGGGGTGCTGGTAAATGAGAAGCTCAACATGACCCGGCAATGTGCACTTGCAGCCCAGAAAGCCAACTGTATCCTGGGCTGCATCAAAAGAAGTGTGACCAGCAGGTCAAGGGAGGTGATTCTCCCCCTCTACTCTGCTCTTGTGAGACCCCACCTGGAGTACTGAGTCCAGCTCTGGAGTCCTCAGCACAGGAAAGATCCTGTTAGAGCAGGTCCAGAGGAGGCCCACAAAGATGGTCAGAGGGTTGGAGCACCTCCCATATGAGGACAGGCTGAGAGAGTTGGGGTTGTTCAGCCTGGAGAATAGAAGGCTCTGGGGAGACCTTATAGCAGCCTTCCAGTGCTTAAAGGGGGCCTACAGGAGGGATGGGGAGGCACTCTTGATCAGGGAGTGTAGTGATAGGACAACAGGTAATGGCTTTAAGCTGAAAGAGGGTAGATTTAGATTATCTATTAGGAAGAAATTTTTGGTGTGAGGGTGGTGAGGCAAAGCACTGGAACAGGTTGCCCAGAGAAGCTGTGGATGCCCCATCCCTGGAGGTGTTCAAGGCCAGGTTGGATGAGGCTTTGAGCAACCTGGTCGAGTGGAAGGTGTCCCTGCTCATGGCAGGAGAGTTGGAACTAGATGATCTTTAAGGTCCCTTCCAACCCAAACCATTCTATGATTCTATGATTCTATTTCCCTCCCTTTTTTTGCTGCTCAAAAAATGGGAATAACATCAGTATGGGGAGCCTCAATACAAACAACCCTCTGAGGAAGTTGTTGAATTTTTCTCCCTCCTTCTGGAGGGAAGACATCTCTACAGAGCCCAGTGGGATCCTACCACTGGGTAATCAACCCAGTTGGTTAGTTAGTCCTACTCTCCCTGTGTTTTCTGGAAAGTTCCTTTTCCACCCAAGGCTGATCTCAAGCAGGTGACTTGGTAAGGCTGTTGACATGTCTTTCTTTACTTCCTCTGAAGGGGAAAATAAGAATCCAGGGCTTCTAGGCAAGAAGGGTTTGCTTCACCCTGCCTCTGAGTTTCCCTTCAGGAGGAAAGGCTGAAAGCCCTCATGCCTTTTAATTTAGAGCTTGCCTCAGCAACACCTGGTTTTGCAATAATTTGACTTGGAGCATTAAAAAAATAAAAATTCCTTTCTTGCCAGTCCAGCACATTTTTGTAGTATCTCCCTCCTGCTTTGGAGGCCATAGGAAAGTGAGAGCTGTGTGTAAAGTAATTTGTCCCCACCACGTGGCATGTGGTTCTTGCTCCACTCCTCCTCACTTGCTCTGTCTGGCTGTTTGGCAGCATCACCCCAAACATACCTGCAGCCCCAAAGGGAGCCAGTCCTGGGCACAGCCAGCTGAGACACCCACCCAAGTGTAAACACGGATGCTGTTTGCAGTTGCTGCATGCCTGTTTGACTGTGGGCCTGCCAGCAGGGGCCTGGAGGTTCCTGGGAGAAAAGCAGTGAGAGAATTGCAGGGCAGCTGTTCCCACAAGGATCTGGGTGTTCCCACAAGGATCTGGGGTCCATCAGCCAATCCTGCAGCTTGGGTCACACCTTCAGTGCTGAAGAAAGCACAGGAGGTGTCTTGTAGACTTCTCAGTGAGGGAAACCTGCTCCCAGGACTTGGATCTCAAAGTTGGGTTCTTGTTTCAAGCCAAATTCCCAGCTCTTTGGGAAGGAAAAGAAGAAAACCTCTCCCTGGCCTTACACAGACTGCCTCCAAGTATGAAGAAGGATAGCACCCGTTGAGTAGCAGCAACAAGGAAGGAGCTAGGACCCAATTCATTGTTGCACTGGTCCCTGAGTACACTGGTACCACGAGGGATGGAGAACACTTCCAGGCCTGAAACTAACTACCAGTCCTCAGCATGCATGTGCCAGAGCTAATTTCTGCAGCTGGGATTTGATCATCCTCTCCGCCAATGAAAGGAGACTTGATGCTGGTCCTGTTCTCCCTGTGGGAGTGGCATGGCCCCTTCCTTGGGTACCTCAGAGTCCAGGGTGCCAGCTGCTAAACAACAAAAAAAAATACAGAAAGGCTGATGCCAGCACCCACCATCTTGCTTCCTGAACATGCAAGTACTTGTTCCTCACCATCCCCAAGCAAGGAAAATAACAGGAGCATGATGACACGACTCAGAGGCAGCTGCTCCTCTTTTCAGTATGAGGTAGGTTAACACCCTGTGCTCAGCGCTGGCTGCCCTCCAGCTCTCAACACACAGGCAGGACAGAGGTGTGCTGACAGGCAGAAACCCAGCCAAGGAGGAGTAATGGGCAAAAACATGGTTGGACCTGATTCTGAATAGGGTCCAAGTGCTGTCAGCCAGGCCACACACACACCACAGCCCAGCCAGGAGAACGTCATGCACACAGCCATCCCTCGCCACAGCTGACACTCGGCTCAGGATTCAGGATGGTGAGCTCCCGTATCCCATGTGTGAGGCAAGCTCTGCCTATGGGCAAACAGGGAGAAGCATGGGCAATGGAGGAGGAAAAACCGTCATAGACAACAGCCACTGGGTCCACAGTGCCTCTACTCTAACAACTACAGGCTTCCTCAATTGCCCCTCTCTCTCCTCTCCCTCCACAACTCTTGTTTCCACCCCCGCCCAGCCTCCGGATCAGAAGATATTTTTTTCTTTCTCCTTCCTTCCTGGTGGTAATTCTTGCTGAATTCATGAAAAAAAGATGAACACATTTCACACACAGCTGCCCATCTTCAGAGACCACTGGAGCGAGAGCAGGAGCTGCATCGCTGAGTAGTCTGTGGCGGAGCCCCCGGGACCCATCCTCCCTTTCCCCGGGGACAGGACTGCTCTGCTGATGTGCTCGGCTGGGCGTGAGAAGGGCTCGTTAGGGACAGAGGACTCCCATGGGCCCTGGCCATGGCACAGGAAGTGCAGCCGCAGTGCACCCCACACTTGCTCTCCTTTGCATGTCTCTGAGGAAGAATCCACCTCCTCTCAACTTTTCAGAGCCATCTCCGGTCTCCAGGGAGAGAGAGGCACTCCAGAGGCACTTCCTGGCCATCCATACCAGCCCTGCAGCATGCAGGCAGCCTGTCCAGGGAAGGGGAATTTAAAATAGGGAGCCTAGGTTTTTATTTAATTTGTAAAGTGCTGCAGCTACTTTCTGGTATGGAGCTACCAAGCATGAGGAATACCTGCCCTCCTCTAGGGCTTGTCATGAAGTTCTTAGAGAATCACTGCAACCTGCCTCTGAAGAGGGGCTCTCCAGCACCATTTGCACTCCTGAGCAGCTGATGGAGCAGCCTGTCACTCACTGCATCCCCAACTCTCACTCTGCTAGTCCTTGCTGCCTCTGACACGATGGTTATCAAGACTCATGCTAGCTTTGCTCCCTGCCATGCTAGAGTCACCTTGTTGGGTTCTGGGCCTCAGCTCTCCATCAAAAAGCAGGTGGCAACATATCACTATGTCAAGAGGTGGTGATGGGCACAAGCAGAAGGCTACCAAGGAACACTCAGCTGCCTAAAAGATGAATTCAGCAGATAGAATTGATTTTGCCCAGCTTTCCATCACTGCTGGTCACAGCTCTCTGTGGAGCAAATGCAAATTTTTGTGTGGGAATAGCTGCATCTGCCCATAATGGCACTTGACGCTATTCTTTTTTTTTTTTTGATGCTAGTGCCTCAGTGCCCCTGAATCTTGCCCAACCCCAGAGCTGGTCCCTGTTGGGTGCTTAAGTGTGGCCCAAAGTAGAGCTGGCATCAGGAGCAGATGTGCAGTGGCTGGACTTGTGCACTGGTCCATACACTACATTCAAGACTCTTCCCCAGACACCACCTTGTGCACGAAGAAGTCTCCACTCTTGCACGAGAGAGACCTTAGATTGTTCCCTTTCACTGTTCACTTAGGTAACACAAGAGGGATTTGCCCCTCCCAGGCACAAGAAGCATCATGCTGATTTAGGGCAGCTATGTTGGTGTGCTAGTTGCTGCCCACATCTACCTCATAAACAAAAGCCATGGGCTGATAGTTGCTTATATGAAAAGACTGGTGTTACAGCTCTTTAGCTGCCCTCTCCAAAAAAAAAAAAAAAAAAAAAGGATCTCACCCTTGAGAAGCACTTATTGATGAAGAAAAGGCTTTTGGCTGCTGTATCTGAGGAGCAGCGCCTTGCCCCAGGCCACACACAAGCTGCAAAAACATGAAAACTCTTGACCAACCCATTACATTCAATGAAATTCCAGAGCTGTTGGACCACAGCTTAAAAAGTAACCAGGGGAGGGGAAAGCAGGCTAATTACATCCCTTTGGAAAGATTTGTTCCCTGTGCATCAAAAGCCCTATGCATCCCTCCCTTCTCAGCTTTGGAGGAATTGCCTGCACGGTTCTGATCTGGTATTTCCCACCTCTCTCCCTCATTTCAAATTCTTAGGCCTGCAACACCTTCTGCACTGGAAACAAAGCCTTAAAATAAATTAGAGGAGAAAGGGAAGAGAAAGCACACTGATCTCCCAATTAGCATGAAGCACTTAAGCAGTTAGATCTTTGCATTTTAATTGTAATCGCTCCAAACACAAAAAGCTGAAGTGACAAAGCCCACAGCTAATTCCAGCTGATTAAGTCACACCCCATCCCAACACTTGTGTACATTTCTGGTTTAATTCCTTGGGCTCTGGACACAGCCTGATGACAAAGGCAGTGATGTATGTTTAGTCTCCTCCACCCATATTAGTTTGCTTCACTGAATCTTGTTCCAGAGTCAGGTCTGCACACCCAAGTTCTTTCCCCTGGTCTGGACCATACCCTTGGGTCTTATGGTGCCAGGGACATCCCCAGCACTGGAGGCTGATGGTGTGGGGTGAGGAGCAGGTGAAAACAAGGCAAGATCCAACACAGAGTTTAAAACATCCCAGAATAACTCAGGTGGGAAGGGAGCTCTGCAGGTCTCTGGTCTAACCCCTGACCAAAGCAGGACCACCTTTGAAGTTAACTTGGGTCCTCAGGTCTGTCCAGTCAAATAATGAGTATCTTCAAGTACAGAGATCCCACAGCCTACCTGGGCCTGTGTTTTGATGACTAACTGCCTTCCTTATGGAATATTTTTCCTTTTATCTAACAGAATTTCCTCTGTTGCAATTCTGCCTCTCATTCTATTACTGTGAAAACATAATTAGGACCAAGTTAAATCAAGAAAGGGAGTGCATAGACTTAAGAAGTGTTCTCAATCATCTGTGAAAAGCAGGGTGCACAGCACAGCCTCATCTTTGAGCTCAGCAGACTCAAACCAAGCTGCAGATTAAGATTTCCTGGGGATTTAGGTCCAGATCAAGACGTGTGCAGCTATATACACCAATAGTTATGACTCTCAAGAATCAGTCTCTCCACAGTCTTCTCCCAGAGGGCTGCTCTTCCCAGTATTCAGCACAGATACAGTGTTGGATCTTCTGGGATGGTCAGTCTGTTCTTCCTGCCACCTACACAACCTAAGTGCCACCAGCTACCCCTTTAACCACAGGGACTCTCTGTTTGAACCTGATGTGCTCGCCTTCCAGCCACAGACACGGAAGGTAAAATCAGGATGGAGACTAAAAATGGTAATGTTTGTCACCAGTTGAATCAACATCACCAAAGCAACACTGTGTGTGCAAGGACGTGCAGCAGGGGATTGCATATATACCAGAACAGTGCAGAAGGGGATGTGTGAAGAGGAACCCAAGACTGTGCACGCTGTGTCAGACTCTTTGCATTATTGTCCCCACATCAGGTCCTAAAGATGCATGGGGACATCACATAACAGGGCAGGAGCAAGGTGTGGACCTTCAGTTGTGAGACTGGTAATTCTTTTTGAAGGTCCTGACTGAGAAAGCTGGGACTGACATTGAGAAGGAGAACTAGGAAAACTGTGTGACACTAGCACAGAGCCCTGCAACACATTTATTAAAAAAGACGGCAAAGAAGCAGACAGGAGGTGTAGCTCTCATGTGACATTACATAGGAAACTCCCTCTGAAGTGGAATCTGAACGGCAGAATGACTGGGACCTGGCTGCTTCATGACAAGATGTTGTTCTGGGGTAACCATAGCCCTACTCAGGAGGAGCTGACCGTTGAAGGGCCCAAAGGACCGAAGGTTTGCATGACCTCCCTAGTCCCCATTATTCTTTTTGCTTCAGCACTGGAGCCAGTGTGAAACATCAAGTTGGTCTTTTGAGCTTAGGAGCAATGAGGTGCTGTGACTGTTGTGCAGAGCTCACAGAAGGGTTTTCATCGCTTACTGCCCCTTCGTAAATTAGTTCTTGAAATCAAAGTGTTCTTTACGTAAGAGCAATTCTTGGAAGCAAAAGTGTAAGTAGATGTGAGGGTTCAGCTCTTCTCTAGCACACATCCCTCTCAGGTCCTGCAGCTGGGTGCAGAGGGGCTGGTGCAGCACAGCTCATGTCAATAAGCAAGGGAGAAGCAGGTTCCTGGTCATCACCGCTCCAGAAGACAAGGGATGCATAGTGTCACCTCAGCTCTGCCACTTCCAATTCTGCAGGTGCTCAACTGCATTCAGGATTAGGTCTTGCACAGTCAAACATGCACTTCAAACATACCGCCTTTCTGTAGAGGGGATGGCTCAGACTCATTATGTTTAGTACGTTGTGTTCAAGAATATCAAAGCCCAAAACTGTGGACAATGCTGAACTTTCATTTTCTCCTGTAAGTAGGACTGTGCTCACACAAACACTCTATTTTTTGTTAGTCAAAGTAAAGAAGCAATTCTTACAGGAGGGTGGGAGATGAAGAGTGTATGTTATTACACTGAATCAGACATTTCATACAAAAGGCTTAATTCTTTTTTTTTAGTCCCATAGGAAGAAAATAAATGAAGAAATTAAGTAGTGCCACAGAACTAGGGCAGGAAGAAAAATCCTGATCCCAACATAGGCTCAGCAGTTACAGTCAGCTCCTTCCTCTGCCCAAAGTGGTTTGAAACAGGAGGTCCCACATCTCTGGGGTGGGGAGGGCTGCTCCACTCCTCCCATTTTGATGGCCTTCCAGTTCACATGAGTAACAACATGTTCACTGTTGCAGGAGGTAGAGGCCGTAGGCTGCATCCTCAGAGCATATTCTCTAGCAGCAGGTAGAGAATGTGTTTGACCTCGCACCCAGGAAAGGATCAGGAAATCGTAGGAAGCAAGCAGGCTCAATACCCCCTCTGCTATTCCATTGCCGTTACGGCCTTTTTGCCTGTATGTTCAGGGAAATTCCTCACCTGTGGGAATATCATGAGATTACCCCATGAACCACATAGAAAAGGTCCTGACAAAGGAGCTTACTGACCAAGGAGAAAAGAACCTGCACCACCCGCACTAGGTGGAGTGAGGGACTTGGCAGGGTAAATCCCAAGATGCTCTGGAAAAGACCACATTTACAGCCCAGATTTCTCATTCCACAGACCAGCTGGAGCCAGACTGGCAAGTCATGCAGACTTCCACCATGCACACTACGAAGTAGCTGCATCCAGGAGACCACTCCTCAAGACTTTCCACCAAGATCCCTGAAAAGAGCTATTTAGTCCATTAGGTATTCAACCTGCCAAGGGACTCTGTGACCTGGTTAGCTGTCACTGGTAACAAGTTCTTCCAGTCCCAATCTTACTCCTTCTTTTCTAAGTTTAACTGATAACTATGCATCTCCTTCTTTGTTTCATTCATAATCTTAGGAGACTTTCTCCTCTCTCATTTTTATTTCTGCTCTGTGTTTTTGCCTTCATATAATGCATCCCGTCTTCTCCACTTGCCTTCTGGCTGAAACACTTAACCAGCTGAGGTTTGCCCCCCCTAAGATTTTTCCCTTCTTCTGGAAAGCTTACAGAAGTGCTGAGACTGCAAGCTTTGTCCCTCTCAGGAAGATGTATGGAGCAGGTAGGGTTGCTGTCCTGAGACTGTGGGATACTCTCAGGTTAATTTGTGAAATTAACTTCAGACTCAGCAGCTGCTGCGGCTGCTAGTACTTCAGGGGAGAAGGAAAATGCTGATAGTAATAGCTGCCTCTATGATTTATGAGCTATATAGGAACATCTAGCAAGCTCTGGAGAGCTGCATATGGAAGTGGATTTTCCTGTGAATGACCTTCTTTAAGAAAAGGTACTAGGCACATATTTGAGAGGAAATTGCAAGACTCCCTCAGTGGTGAGCAGTTTCATCTTTCTTTTGCCTGTCTGCACATCAACGCCCTCCCTGCCATAAGGAATGATGACAAAGTGGTGATTTGAAGACAATTTCAGGGAAAGGATCCTCTTCTGTAAAACACTATTCATTCACCTCTAAGGTCTGTGAAGAAGATGCTTTTCACTATCCCAATACCTCAACATGACTTTGTCTAGGAACTTCGTGTAGTGGCGAGTAGGTCAATATGTACGCAAATATGTAGGGCAGTGAGAAGATGGGTGAAACATCCTCTTCTGTTTTATCCTTCTTGACACCCTTCTGTGTTCAACCTTTTCATACAATTAGGATGACCCAGGGTGCACAGCAGCTTCCTCCAATGCAGCACTCACATTGTCATAATAGGTTGTAGGAGTTGCTCCGTAAGTTGCACAGCAGATACCTTATCCTAACTCCAAAGACAGTGCAATGCTTCCTCCCACTCCAGCTGGACAGCTCTACCAGTAATTAGTGTCAGCTGATTGGGATGACAGTGTTACCTCCTCTTTCTGAACCATCACAGGAGGGGGCGCAAGCTCTTCTCTGTGGGATGAATCTTTGTAAATTCCCCATTAAGACTACAAACGCTCTCTGATTCTGCCATGCTTCAGTGGATAGGGTACTGCACCAGTGGATGTGGAGATCTGCTCTACGTTTCTTTTTTTCGTATTTATACCATTCTTGGGTGCTCCCTCTTTCTCTGCTTACGTACCTCCTGGGGCATTCACATGCTCCTGTAGTGTGAATCAGCATTGCTGTTTCCTAACGTGAAGCCACGTGGAAACTTTATCCACCAAAAATCTGAAAAATGAGCAGTCATGTACTTCTATGCCACCTTTGTTTCCACTGCATAAATTATGGTTATTTCTATGTCCAGCAAAGCTGATCGGAACCACTGTTCTGAGAGAGTCACAGAGGAGAAAGTTAAATTCTTGTGTGGGGGTGTGGGGGATGTATGCATATATGTATGTTACAGGAGAAGGGAGATCAGGAGATTTTGGACTTGGTACAGAAATACTGTTAGACACAAATATTCAACAATAATTTGCATTTTCACTTCTCAAAAATCTTGATTTTGACTTGAAACCCATTACCTGATTAAAAAACATTAAATGGCAGATTCCTTTAAGTTATCTTCTGATAAGATGTTCCAGCATTCACATTTATGGGAGCTTGTCTCCATGAGAGAAACTTACTTTTTGTTTTTAAATGCAAACTTAGCCCTGGATGTATTCCCATGAATCGAAGAACATGTTGATGTTTTTTTGAAGAAGGACTTAGAACTAGGCTCATGATTAATTCACCAAATTAAATTAAACCAGTTGGCAACTCTGATTTAAAGTTGACTCATTTTCACCCATATGACTTCAAAATGGCAGAATGAATTTTGCTCAAACTTTAGGGAAAAAAAAAAAAAGAGCTTGCACTTGGGAAAAGGAATAGAGACTAGAAACAGAAATATGAAATAATAATAGTATTTGTGTATTGTCTTTGGCCATCCAGCGTTAAGCAAAAGAACCAGCTTGCCAGCAGCTCTGCCTGCAGGTGCATGGCAGGGGAGGGATGTTGTCAGACAACGATGACGTCCAGGTGCAGAACCAAGACACTGCAGTGGCTCCTCTTCCAGCAGGAGTGCAACCAGCGGTGCTCAGCATAGCGCTGACTTTCTGCCCCTGTCCTAAAAAGAGGCTCCACCTGTACCTACCTGCAGCACCTGCCTTTAAACTTAGGATTTTAACAAACTGGGCAGCAGATCCTGTTGTGATCTTCACAGCTCCCTGAGGAGGGTGCATCTCCACATAGCAACTGAAAGATGAATCCAGTTGAAAATGTACTCATCATTCACCAGTAAACCCACAGAGTGAAAGAATATACAGTGTGAGGATGTGGGTGGGTGAGGATGGATCTACCCTGTGGGACTGGGTAGGGTACATGGTAGATGGGCCACCTCAGAACAGTACTGCTATGAGCTCAGTATCATGCTACCAAAGTGTTGGATTTTTCTGCATGGGGAGAGTTCTTTCCTGAGGGCTTGCACAGCAGATATTTTAGACATGGACCATGAAGAACACAGACTCATATCTGACATATTTTCTGATACTGCTTCTTATTTCAATGACTTGTACCTTCTAATTGAACTTGCACATTTACCTGGCAACATCTCCTAAGAGAGTGATGCGAGTGCTAAAGCTGGACTCTTCTGTTGTCACACAAGCACAAGTACGGGAGAAAGGGATGGGTAGATCTTTTTTCCATATAGTGCATACAGTTTGAAGTCAGACCCTCCCTTGACACAGTATAATGAGCTTTAGGGGGCTCTTCCAAATCCTGATTTAGGACCTGACCTGTAAATACATGACACAAATTAGAGTGATATTTAACATACAGGCTATCAAAGGTGAATTTTCAGTCCTAAAACTGAGATGATTGTACAAAAACTCTGCCCATAACAGCTTATAAAAATAACATTTTTAACCAGGAACTCCTCTGGAGACTGTTTTTCCAGCTACAGACTTTACCCTCACAATTTGTGCCTTCATTGTCGCAGGGCCAGACTCCTGCACTGTGCTTAGTATGATGTCAAAACCAAAGCAAATCCATTAACCAAAGCTGGTGCCAGACCCTGACATGATGTTTGTCAGCAATATCTGTTGCTGGGTTGTTTGACCCCCAAGCACACTTCCTGGTACTTTGTAGGAAGCAGGTTTTACAGTTTGCTTTTTTTGGCCAAGTAGCCAAAGGCCTCAAACTGACCTGTTTTGGAGGTAATAGGTCCTTAGTTTTGTGGAGAAGGAGCCTTCATCCCTTCATTAGACATGTCCTGGTTTGCTGAGTTACTTTTGCCCTGCCTGTCTTTGCAACAGCCTGCCCAAACAGACCCTGCAGTCATGGAAAAGCCCTGTCTTCCTACATAGCCCTTTGGGCGTAAGAAATGGAGTGACAGAGCTGGCTGTTGGAAGGGAATGTGGCCTGTCTCCTGCCTGTTTGCAACTGAACAGCTCTGTTTGAGGGAAAAAGTCCATGAGCAGAATTCAAGGTTGGATCCTCTGGCTGATATTTCATTTCCCACAGACTGGTGAGAACACATGGAGAAGAGTATTTAAACTGTTGACACAGTGCCCGATTTAGACAGCTGCTTCAGTGTCACCCTCATTTGGAGAAGTGTATTGTCTGGGGGATAGCTGCATGATCTAAACAGCAAGCACAAAATGTCTAGACTCCCTCAAACCACGTGTCTGAGTTGCAGCTGAGTCAACTTGACTACTGCTCTCCTGGCAGAGAGTAACTTACAAGGGCTTTTCAGCACAGGGTTTATTAGATGGGACTTCACAAGACAACAGGCTCGAAAATGTTTGTTCTTCTTATTTTTTCCTTCAAAAATCTGATTTTTTTCAAGAACTGTAAAAAAAAGTGAAATCATGGTCATTTGAATGAAATGCTCTTCATCTGCCTTGAAATAAAAGGCTTTATTTAATTTAAGTTTTAGTATCCATTTTGCTCTCAGTTTTTCATTTTCTGAATTTCTCTCCTTCTGCCTCTGCCTGCCTGAAATTATTTAATGAAAATTGCATTGATACAGTTTATAATTTATTCTTGGACACAAAATGCTCTGAAGATATATCAACACAAAAAAAAAAAAAAAGAAAAAAGAAACCTTTTTGACACTGAAGATCTCATATTTATTAAAGACATTAGTTTGAAATTTCCAAAACAACTCTTTTTTTAGAATCTCTGTTCTTTCTCAGATTTAAGAGGCTATGTATTCACTTCACTGCATGATAGTTGGCAGAGCAATGCACTAAACTCTGCCTTATTCCTACCTTCCAAACTTCTGGAGGTTGATCTGCAGTGGTATTTCCTGCAAATTGAGTTAGGAGGGAACGTATTGATATTCTTGCATGCTGTTATAGAAACTGATCTTGAGGATTTCTTCTTTCCAACAGCAAGAGATTTTCCAGAATAAACCAATCTAAACATGCTATTAATGTTTTTACAAACTTTGCCTATCACTTTGGATATTACTGTTGTGCAACTTAAATGCCCAAGCTATTGAAAAGTCAGAGGAACTTGGATGCTTTAATCACTTAAGGGCTTTTGAAAATGTGGAGTGCTATCATTACATGAATATTCAATAAGTTTACCAGCACCATTGGTGATAACAACATCTCTGCTGTTATTAACAAAAAATCCTTTCAGTACTCCGTAACAGAGGTGGGCAGGGATTGAATTGAACAGGGTGTTTGTTGCTGCAAACATTGTAGACCTACCCCATCTGGGCTGCCAGGATATCCAGGTATATACGGGTGCAGCTTACTAAGGATATGTATTAATATAGCAAAATTGCTGAAATTCTAAGCTAAACAAAATATTCTTCATAAAAGAACAGAAGGTAGGTGTGAACCCTGAAGATTGTCTATGTTGTGAAGCAGTTATTAGCACCTTGTCCTGAACTACGACTAGAAGACATCAGTAAAGCTTTTTCCCTGTTGCAGTATGAGATCCTGCCATGGAAACACAGGAGACAATAGATTAAACAGAAGAAAACAGGGAAGTAAGGTGAGATTAACAGGGTTAAAATCTAATTTTAAATTAAATGAGACAGCAAGATGAGGAGTTTTTTCCAGCAGCTAGACATACAGACAGTTATCTCTTTAATAAAATGAAGGCAGGGGGAAAAAGAGCATCACAGAAGCTCTCTGGAGTGGCAGGTTAGCAAGAACTGTAACTCACCACCACAGCGTAAAAATATGTCTGTTGTACTGCTCTCCTCTGCTCTATTTTTCCCATTATTCAAGCATAAACACCGCAGACACTATCCACTTGCTATTTCTCTTTTAAAGTTACCAAATAATTGGCTTT
>NW_010113630.1:0-6558 GCF_000699245.1 Pterocles gutturalis | reverse complement strand
TTCTTGGGGGGGGGGGGGGGGGGGGGGGGGGCGGGTAAAGCCTCGTTAGCTTTCACCTGTGATTTTGGTGAGGCTGAGACCCTCCAGAGTTTGAACATCCAAGACTGAGGACCGGACATCTAGCTCACGTGTTAGGTTTTGAAAAGCTTCAGCTTTAAGCAAATAGGGGGTCAGTGGGAAGGAAGTCCAAGAGAAGAGGGCAGCAAGGCTCCCAGGGCTTCCCTTGGGCAGCCTCTCAGCTCAGCAGGGCTTGGGAGCTTATAAAGACAAGAATGGCTAGTCAGGAGAGCTAAAAGTTGAATTGTCATATTTGAAGAAAGCAAAGCAATGGGTTTATATTATATACAGACTTCAGTGAAAAAAAAAATAATCCAAAGGCAAAAAAGAAACCTTCCTCCCAATCACCTGCCAAATACCATACAGTCAGTTTGCTTAATGGGTGGTGGCTTCAGTCGGTGTTGGAGATGGGCACAAGGACTGAATTGTACATGTTGAGTCCTGAATGCAGTTCTTAGCAGGATTTTTTCATTACTTTTCATCTTAGCACCCACACTGATCCCACTGGCAGTAGATCCCAGCTGAGAAGAGATACAGATACCTGAATGCCCAGCTGGAGCAGATCAGGCAGTGTAAATTTTCCTATTTTACTGCTTGAGTGTGGGGGAGAAGAGCATCTCTCTGCTTCAGGGATGCAAGGATGGTCCTGTCAGTGGCAAGAAGACTTCCAGCATCCCACCAGCATCCCTGCACTATTCACTTGCCCTGAATTTTTAATCCTCACATGTATGCTTTCAGCGTAAAGCCACAGAGATGTGGAGCAGACCAAGCTGTGAAGAACGCAGGCTGGATGTAGCATGGACACCCAATGCAGCTGCGGTGAAGGACTTTGGAGTGGTAACATCTCTTTCCGCCACAGGGAAATGGGGATTCCAAGCCAGGTCCCTCCTTTACCTGCGGTCACGTCTGACCATGTGTCCTGATTCCCTAACAGCGTCCCGTACAGCCCTTTGCTGGGTGATGCTGACACACTGCAGCACCCTGGCTGCTCAACACACCTGCCCACTCTGCAACAGCTGTCCAGACAGCCTTACTTGCACATCCAAAAGCTTCTAGATGACTTCAAAAGGCCAAGCCTTTTAAACTTTGAAAAATAAATTTGGGAGCTTAAGACTCAATTAACATGAAATACCTCAATGCCTTACTCTAAGTCCATCAGTCATTTCTGCAAATGGTCCTGTCTAATCCACTTTTGGTTAGCATGGCAAAGTCTAGAAGTGTTTACTTTATTTGCTTGTGGAAATAGGACTCAACAGCTTTTGAAATTGTAATCTCTGATCTTTGTTCCTCAAAGTCAGGGTTACTCACCTTATGGTGGAAAAGTAACACTGGGAATTTATTCTAATTTTCCCCTCTGCTCTAGGCAGTCTCATAGAGCTTGTGCATATCCCAGCTCTTGATTCAACCCAGCAGAACGCTTCGGATATGCAGAAAACTGTGCCTAAGTCCTAGCAAAGTCCTTTGGACACAAATTTCAAATGGTATTGCTACAGTTATGTTTAAAGTTAAGGACAAATGAGTCCTCTGGATGGTACAGTTGATTTGTTTTTCAGAGCCCAGTAATACAGATTTGGCCTAAAGACAGCGCCTTGAAAATGGAAACATGTAAGAACATTCAAACCAGCAGAGAAAAAGTTGACTGTTTCTCTTTTAAAGGCTGTATTTCATAAGTGTTACTTTTGTTCTGGGTAGGAAAAAAAAAAGCAAACCCAAAAGCCCAAGAAAGATTCCTAACCAATCAATAATTAACAGTGTTCAAGTACATTTATGTCCACGTACAGCATTTGTTCAAAAAGAAATATTTTTTGTGTTTTAACACCTCTTTAAAAAAAAAAAAAGAAATTAATGTACACATTACATTATTTTGGCACTGGTATGGACTACCTTTAAAAACATTTGTTGTTAGTATTTATAATGGTTTGTACAAAATTGTAAACTATTTTCAAGTTTGTTTTTAATTTTTTTCATAATCACCTTTCAAAAACTGTCACTGCAGGAACAAAAATACCCCAAACAAAAACCCAAAATAAAATCAAGGCAACTCTCCTTGCCCCTTACCACCCTTCCCCCTGTTTTTGAAAGCACCTGGCAGTAATTGACGAGCATGCCCTGCACGCCCTTCCTGGGAACCCTCCCATGGTACGGCATGGGCTCCAGCACCTCTCCGACCAACACAGAATGGCTCTGAGAGCAGAAAGTGACACCCACCAATCATGCCTTCCCACCTCTAGAGTAGACAAAGATGGCTCTTTAGGTAATTTTATTTTATTTCTTTGTTGTTTTTCCCTTTTTTTTTCTTTTTCCCTTTTTTTTTTTTACAAAAATTTCTACATCTAAATCAGTTTGCTAGAAACATTATTTTTCTTTCCTTTTTACATCAGTTAAAGCAGAATCTGCTTTTGTGAAAAAAGACAAGGATTAAGGTCTTATTTCATGCAGAAAATGCAAATTAAAGATCATAAAAATGTGTGTTTTTTCTGTTTTTTTGTTGGGTTTTGTTTCTTTTTTTTTTTTTTTTTTTTTTTTGGAATGCTGTACAGGATGCAACTCAGCCACTCAGAGTATGTTAAGATGGTTCACAGCAGTCCCTTTGATAGCATACATTGACATCACCATTGATCTCCCTGTCCCGTTGTCATTGTTGTCCAGTTGTTTGGATTTCAGGCCACATAAGACATCCCCAGTTAGAGAAGATGTTGCTGCTTCTTCATCTTTGAGAAGAAGATGGATGGGTGCGGTTTGAGAGGATGATACATTGGCATAAATGATCTAGATTTTCCTGGGAAGGATGCCCCGACCTCAGAGGTCTAATCTTGTTTGTTTGCTTTCATACCTCTTGGCATAACATCCCTGTAGTGAGCACATTGTGAGTGGGCATTTGTCCTTCTCTTCTGAAAGGGGACACGATTTCACACAAAGACACAATGTTAGGACATGCCAGGCAATGGAAAGAGAAAATACCACAGACCAAATAATGGTCCTGCCACCAAGGTCATATGTACTTGACAATGGATGGGAAGTTTCTCGGTAACTCTTGAGGCTCTCCTTTATTCTCAGTCTTTCCATTTTCTTCTCCAGCACCTAGCTATTAATCTTTCCAGATATTAGAAACTCTTCTCTGTGACAACTGCTGAGCCTTTCAGGGGTTGTTCACTAAGAATCTTCCCTTTTGTTCTGCCAAGCACATTGGCCCCAACCCAGTGAAGCTGTCAGATCCAGGCATGATTTTAAGCAGACGCACAGTCATCAGGACTGCTCCTGTGCTCAGAGTTCTGAAAGGGATGGGGCTTTGCTGGACTGGAGCACGGTATGGGTTTAATCCCACCATGTTTCTCTGCTTTGCCCATCCCCTTCTTCCTTCAGTACAATTGAAATGGGAGAGGGGAAGGTTGGGCAACCTCACCTCCCTTGCTAACCAATTCCTTCATCATCACCTAGCCTTGGCGGGGGCTGAACCTCAAGGATTTCTGCCCAGTCTCTGCCTGTGAGAGGCTTTGGGACGCATCTCCCTTCTCTCTGCCTCCAAATTCATGGGGTACAAGGCCAGTGAGATCTCTAACAACAGCCTGGAAGCTGCACTAGCAAAAGATACATTCCTCTTCAAAATACTCCTGATGGGTCCCCTGATGTCCCTGAGGCAGGTGGCACAGTGGTACCCAGAACTTCAGGTCCTGTGGGGTACTGTGTCTGGAGAAACAAGATCAAGCATTGCCAGCTATGTCAGCGCCAGCTCTCGCACAAGGTGCACCTCCTCTTTGGCCTCCCACCTGACACATCATGATATTGCACAACAGCCACCATTGCAGTGAGGAGTTACCTGCTCGCCTCCTGAACTCACCCACTGAGACCCTCTGGTCTTGTTGGGAATGGCCATTGCATCGCCAAGGTCTGGTGTTGCAGCAGCACAGGCTCCATGGCCCAGGGCACAGCCAGGGGATGGTGATGCGAAAGAAGCGACCAAACAAATGCACTAGCCCCCACAGGTAAAAATAAAGAGGATCTGCTCAAGGACTGAGTGGAGTCAAGAAAGTCCATCCCAGTGTGGGGCAGAGCATCTGTCAGCAAAGAGGCAGTGCTCGTTCCTTTCTCTGCAGAGGAGAGTTGAGATCAGCCACAGAGAGAAATGCCTCTGCTAACCTGAAACAGGGTGTTCCTGATGCAGAAAACCAGGCCTTTGCCCCTTGTCTGAGTCCCCAAGAGGCTTCAGCATCACAATAAAGGCAATCAGATTTTCTTCCTTGCTGGCCTGCCTTCTCCCAGCCTGTTGGTCCCCAAGCCCTCCCCACCAGGCTCAGCAGTGCCAGGGCTACCTGTGCAGCTGGGTAGCACGAGCCACATGACGGCATACCCAGTGAAGCACACGGAGGTCAAAGATATGTCCAGAGAGGTGGGAAAGTCAGGGAAAAGATCTTTGACCCTCCTGCCTCGACACTCTGTGCACTGGAGGCCCAGTGAGGTCCCCAAATAAGACCTGGACCCACCATCTAACTGAGTATGACAATTAACCCTGGAGCTGCCCAATGTCATTCAGTTGGCATAGCACTGAAAGCTGGGAGGCATTAGCCTTTACAGAAGGCAAACCAATACTGATCTACTGTTTAAAACATATACTGAAGGAGAAATTATCACCCTCTTCAAAAAAATGATGTTATTAATCATTGTGCTACCTCATCCTTCCTAGGGGAAAAGTCTGTCCGTATAAATGCCAAGCTCAGCCTGTGCAAATAACAAAATGTGCATCCCTGTATCATAAATAGGTCCTCCAACTCTCATCACCCCACTTGGTCATACAAATATACTGTAAGTGCTTTCTGCCTGTGACACTAGCAAGTTTTGGCTATCTTAGACGAGCGCAGGCAGCACACAGCATGGAGCTGAGAACAGGAGGTTTGGGATGGTTTGGGTCTATCATCTCTAGGACGGGATGATGGCAGCATAAGCTTCTTGGAGCAAGGGACCACATTTTGTTCCAGGGTTTTCTAGTCTAGAGCACAATGGGGTACAGGAGCTCATGCTCACACAATTCCTCCTTGTTTTTTCTCTGCAAAACACTTATCCTTGCTTTTCCACCAGTCCTGCTTGGCCTGCTCGTAAGCAGAAATGGCTGAGTCAGGGCTGTGTGGCTGGACCATACCAATGCACTCTAGGCAGAGAGGAAGCTGCAGTGGAGAGAAGCCTTACTGCAGAAGAATGGCCTTTCCTAAGAGGATTGGGCCTTTCCTAAGGGGATTGAGACTTTCCTCTCATCTGCCTTCCATGTAAAGTGGGTTTTTTTCTTTTAGCCTAGCTGCAGTGACACAAACAATGCAACATTCATTGGCCCAGCTGCAGAAATAAGTCCTCTGCTTTTCCAAAACACTAAAAGTAAGATAAGACAGATAGGTAATTTCTCATTGCTTTTTACCCTTGACACTCCTCCCAGTCCAGACAAAGATGGATTGTAACACAGAGGGTTACCCATTTATCTCAGACCCACTATCATCATCATCTTCCTTGGCATTCCCCATCACTCATTTCTGCTAACTGGAAGCTACATGGAAAGCAAGTGTCCCTCAGTGCAAATTCAGTCAGTGCCCTACACTTGAGCCCACTCATTTGTACTTCTGACTTTCTGTACTTCTGCAGAAAAATTTGTCTCTGCAAGGCTAATGGCCACTAAAACAGATAACTAAGCTTAACACAAGATCCCTGCATTTGCACTCACTTCCAAACCCTTCCTTCACAAACAGCCAGGAACCCACAGGCAAGGTTCTATTGAATTGCAAAGGCTCTTGAGATAAATCTTTTCAAGTGGAGGGCTTGCTTCCTACTTTGGAGCAGGTGGACATTTCCTAGCACTTATCCTAGACTAAATCACAGGACGGAAAGCAGCAGCAGCAGCAACAACAGCTTCTCAAAGAAAGTTTCAGGCTCATACTGCCTTTAATCCTTCTGCATTATTTCATTTATGCAAGTGACACCTGTTATCAGCTTCACTCCCTTCACTACATCCCAAGATACAGTAAGGCATAGTGCAGGTTGGCTCTCCAGGAAGAGACCATGTGCGCAAGATATTATGGTCTAATACACAGCCTCCTCCAATTGGCCTCAGGGATGGTGGGATCAAACACTGAAAAGTTACTTACATATCATTACTTCCACCCCTACTGCCCACCTCTTCTTTACAGAGTTAGTGGATCAGGGACCCAACCCTAAGGTCACCAGCCCAGTGAGCTGCGTCTACGTGAAGCCACAGACACAGGTTTGCCCTCCAATCCCTGTGAGAAAAATCTGGGAAAATGTGTTATAGTATCGGCTTGGAGGACAGTGCTTCTTTATTACACTTGTCACCTTTCAGCTGTTCTTTACTTCTGAATGTACAGAACCATTTTTATTTGGTTTACAACAAGACATTAGAAATCAAACATCTTTTTTTTTCTTCAAAAAAAGAACAAAACCAAACAAAAACCAAACAAAAAAAACCCCCAAGCCCCAACACTATATACATCTTCTCCTCCCCAG
>NW_010113629.1:13494-30047 GCF_000699245.1 Pterocles gutturalis | reverse complement strand
TCACCCTAGGAGGGTGGGAGGACCCCTCGGTCCTTCCATTGCAAAGTCACTTTCTCACTTCTATAATGCTAATTGCTTCCATATAATAAATATAAATAATTTTATATAGTTGGATTAAGTTAACTTTTCCATCAAAAACTCTACTTCAGAATTAGGATTTTTTCCATAGGTAGCAGTTTTCTTGGAGGGTATATGTTGAAATCTTTATTAATGTATCTTGTCCTCTTGCTTCCACTCACAACCCCTCCTGTCCCCTCAGGAGCCTACAACTGAGGTTTCTGAGGCTGCTTGGCAGCTGTGACCCGATGGGTCCCATTGGGTCCCATTGTGCCCATGGGGAAGGGGACTCTGAGCTCAGTTACACCACTAGAGCATCAACGTGATGTGTTCACATTTACACCCACTGTGAATAAAGCCAAGATTTATAAAATAATAATAAAGATGCTGCTTTTTAAATAAAGCAACTTATTTTCAAAGCAAGAAATCCCATGTTCTGAATTTTATGTCCCTCATCTCATCACAGTCAAGATGTTCTGGTGACCTTTGAGTCATATTTTCGTCATCTCAGTTTGGGGGATGTGAGGATAGTGAGTTTTTAGCGAAAGAGAGTTTTGTGTTATTTGTGAGAAAACAATTATTATTACCAACAACAGCTCCTAGTGTTTCAGAATAATAATTTTATGTTATTATCTATAGTGAGTGAAAGTAGGAGCAGAGGCTTAAAAGGAATCTTCAAAGCTTTTACCTTGAAATTGCAGGTGATTATTCAATTACAGCAATCATAAAGTCCCTATCACGGTAGATTCAGAAAGGCCAGGAAAACCTGGCCGACACACCTGCAGTTACCAGAAACTGCACAACACTTCCTACAACAGCAAATTTCAAATATTTCATATATTAAGCCAGAAGCATAAAAAATACACAGGAACAGAGCAGGAGGGACCAAGGCTATGAGAACATCAGGGAGTTTGTTAGGATCTTAGGAAATGCTCTGTGTTTCTGTCATGTAGAAGAACAAACCTTCCTCTCACGATCTGGTTTAAGGGAATTTGTTTCCTCGTCTGAAGTCCCATGACTGTTTAAACTGCAAGAATATTCCCCAGACACACCTATTTGTCACTCATAAGTTTCTCTGCACACCAGCTGATCTTTAAAAAACTAATTTAACACTGAGTATTGACAAATGTCTGCCATCACCCTTTATTTACACTAGTCCCTAGCTGTTTTGTTAAATTTTCCCTACCAAATAGTCAATGTATCTTACTAAAAAGTCAGCATGAATTGCATAGATCAAGTCAACAAAATTCTGGGGAGTAATTTGCTAGAGATGAGCAAAAAATGAGTGAACTTCTGGCTTTGGAAAATTGAAAGAGGATAAAAAGGAGCCTGCATCTTAGTTTCAGCTTACCTAAAGTCTGCAACTACAGAGAGATGCAGATAAAAGCTTCCGAGGTCCCATCATGTCCTTTGGTGACTGCATGTGGATGGGTCGGAGATAAAAAACCTGAACCTCGATTCTAATCAGAGTCCTCTTGCTGGGTCCTTGGCAGCTGGCACACTGAACACAGGAACAGATTTGAAAGAAGCCATTTATATCTGTGCCCAGCATTTTCTTTGCTTCAGCTTAGGTTTAATCCCATCTCTGTTAAACTATTCTGTTAATCAATCTACCGTGTTGCTACATACCAGAATTATAAAATGAGCTTATAATCAAAGACTCCAATGGATGCACGTGAAAACTGGAGCCAGCTTTCACTAAGCACAGGGATGATGCTTATCCTTTCAACGTATGAATTATTTACTTACTATATTGACGTTTGAGAAAATTAGAAATCAGTATCCATCTGAAGTGCACATGTGACATAGTAGGATAAACGGCTGTTCAAAAATGCTTTGCTTTCAGTAAAAAATTCTTCTAAATCTTCATGAAACACGGATACGATAAAGCCTAAAGCATTTGGTTTAATAGCTGTAGCCTGTGACCAGGAATTGCTGGGGCTCTCAGTGCCATCTAGTGATGCTTGGGTGGAATTGAAATGTAGCTCTTCACGGTGTTGCATAATAAAAAACTCTTCTAGAAGAGCAAAACAAAGTTTTTTCATCTAAATAGCTCTTTAAATACTTGTGTATGGATAATATGAGAAATCACACATATATTAGACAGATATAGACTGCAACATATTGAACAGACACACAGTGCAAACACTTCTGATGGGAGAACAAAGCAGTAGTTACAGCAGTCTTTCTAAAAGACAGAAAAAAATGTAGAATCCAATTCAAAGTAAATGAAAAAATCAATTACTGTTACTGCCAGATTTGAACTATGTAAAATGCAAGCTAGTGATATATATGCTTGGTGACCTGATAAAGCAGGAGACAAAGCCACCTGCCAACTTTGTGTCCTGCAGTTCTGGCCTTGCATCTTTTGTGGTTTACTGATTTCCCCCCAGCCTCCTTTTCTAACCTGTAGCATCTATGTATTGCTTTGTCTTCACAGACACCTTGAAAAAGGTTGGCTTGTTAAAAAAAACAACAAAAAACAAAAAAACAAAAAACCAAAAAAAACTCAAGAAAAAATCATCAGATAAACTTCTAAGGTGCAAGCCATAGGTAAAGAATTTACCTTCCACATTGAACCCCAGAATAACCCTGAGGCCTTTATTGGTGACATTCGCATGTTGTGTACAAGGCCTATCTTTAAAACATTTCATGGCTGTTTTTTCTGTATCCTTCTCTCTCTTTCTCTGTATTTTCTTGTGAATTGCTGAAAATCCTTTATTTTAGGATGGGTAAAAAAAAATATTTCAGCTTTTGTTTTTTCTCTTGTCTGAATGCCTGGGAGCTGAGCCAAGCTATCCTGCCTCAGCACCATCCCACAGCTGCCTGAATATCTGACTTCTGCAGGGCAGGAGAGACACTGGATGGTGTCTGAACCCCTTTGTGTAGACACACCCTCTATAAAAACTGTACAGACTATACAGTTTTGGGTCTTGGGGAGAGAAAAAAAAGAAATATACAAGCAAGAGCTTACTTCCACTGTTGCATTTAAACTGTAGTTTAGCCCAGTCTGCTAAAATGTGGCAGTGAACAGGAACTCATTTCCTACATACTACAGGCGAGGGGGGAGTGCTTAGTGTAGAAAATTTGCTGGAAAGACCACCAGTTTCCCTCTGGATCACCTAAACATCACTGACAGGTGAAAATCACAGCACTGAAGAAGGCAAACTGTGAGAGCAGGAGGAATTTACCAGATGTTTATGCATCTTTCATCTGCTAGATGAAATTATGAGAGAAGCAGAGCTACAGCCTGAGTCAATGCTCAGCATTAACACAAAGCAAGCTTGTACTGAGGTTTTATTTGGAAAAATTTGCACAGCATAATCACTCCCATTTTGTCTTTCAATTGACTGCCTTTGACAGGGATGTGTTTTATGATTTAGAATAATTGTTCATGCTGTAGATCTAAATTTCATCCACAGCATCGCATGCTGAAACTAGATGAGTATTAGTTAAATCAGGTCTCAGAGCCCCAAAGAATATAGGAGAAGCAGATCAGATCATTTGGCAAATCTCCCCTGTGACAACAAAACAAAAAAAAAACCCTGACGACTTTCTATTTCTAGCTTCCAAGACAACAACCATGACTCAAAAGAGCCTCTTTTATCTCTGATGTAAGGGGATTGTATTCCTTCCCCTCAGATGTGGTCCTTCTCATTCCAATGTGTGCTAAATTGTTGCAATTCCCAGTGGATCTTGAAGACCAAGTGGAAACTGAAATAAAATTTAGTGCCTGAATTGCACAGCCTTGAGGCAGTGCAGCTCAGCAGCAGCTTGGACATCAGATGGCTCCAGTCCTATATCAGTGTCAAACAGTATGTCTTGACCTTTAAAGCTGGTAAAATCTAGGCCAAGCTTTCAGAAAGGCTGATTCTTCTTTTATGACCTTTGAAGCAAGTGCAATATCTCTGGTTCAGGAGGAAGGGAAGGGGGGGAGGAGAACGTTCCAGCATCTGCCCTAGAACATGATCAGTGGCAAACTGCTCCTGCAGTTATGACAGGAGGTAGCATCAGGCTCTGCCACAGCAAATGATACCACAGAGGATCATGCTTATTGCTAAGTACAGCAGAAGTGTTAACTTTTTTGGTGAAAGGACCTGGTGGGATTTTTGGGGGCTGTGGATGGGGAGGCCTACTAACCTCTCTGCTACTGCAAGCTCCTTCTTGGGGAACTCCATCTCCTGATGCAGAGGAAGGTGCTGGCACTGCTTCTCCTCCAGTCTTCTGTGGTAAAGGAGGCTCTTCTCCCTCCTTACTGCACTGCAACCGAAGGTCCTCCCCAAAGTCCTCTGCTTGTAGTTCTTTCATTACAACTCTGCACTTCCTTGAGGACAGAGAAAGCCACTGAGAAGAGAAGAATGGACCGTGCAAAACATGGCACAAGGCTAGTTATAGGGACCACGATACCATGGTAGCTTCAGTGTCCATGTTCCCTGGTGGTATTCAGTGGTGGTTTACCATTGTGACAGTACAGTAGCACCTCCTTGTTGCCTTTCTGTGACTTTAGGGTGTGCCCTGTGCAGTGTGACATGGGCATCAGCTTTACACAAGTATGTCACGCTAGTCAGGAATGCAAATGTGGCTCATTCTCCTGTCACAGCAGATGCTCTCTGAGGAGGATGGGAACAGGCACTGAGGGCAGCCCCATTTAATCTGCAGTGCTCTTCAGCACCCATGAGTACCTGAGACAGGTGCCTGAAGTGAGATTGTTAAATGGAGGCGGTTGCTGAGACTGCACGTGCAGCGGTGGGCTGTAATTGCCCTTTCATCTGTGTTACTTGGTACTAGACTTGGTTTACACAACAATATTGAATCAGGATTAATAGCTGTTGAAACTCAGAAATTTATCAAAGGCAGTTAAGCTTTCTAATTAACTTTCAACCGGCCACAGCCAATCACAGCCGCCAAGGTAAGTCTTGTACCACTTACATGGTGTAGATTTTTTTCAATTGTACGTGAAGAAGTCAGAATTTCAGAAGTGATTTCAGAAGGAAACTCATGAAGCACAACCTTATTGAGTTTGATTGCTTGCTGAAAAGACCGGCATGTCAACTAAGCAAACCTTTTGTGAGTCTGTTGTTTGAGATTAATTACATTTCGTTAGTCTGCTTCTTGCTTGTTTTCTGAAATCCATAGTAAATATCACTGACATTCATATTCAGAAGGTGACAGTGGCTCTGTTGGGCCAGACTAAGGGTTCCTATAAATTCAGTATTCTGTGGCTGATATTGGCCCAAAGTGGATGCTTAGGAAAGACCATAAGAGAAGGACGAGCACATGCAATACCTTCCCCTAGTACTCACTGCCCTCTAACCAGACTCAGAGATTTTCTGAGCTGTGTTCTGAATGTTCCTTTTAACAGATGACTTATTCTCCAGAAGCCTATCAAGCCTTCCCTTGAATCAATACAAACTTTTAACATCCACATCCTTAAGCAAGGTGCTTTACAGCTGAACTACATGATGTGAGAAAAAAAATCTCCATTTGTTTGTTTTGAGCTTGCCTCTTCACAGTTTCCTCAATATCACCTAGCTGCTGTACTGGAAGAGAGAGTAAACAATCCATCCCTAGTCCTCTTCTCATGCCCTTAATCTCTGAACAGACCTCTGCCCCACTGTGATCAAAGCTTGTATTCTCTCTATTTCCATCACCTCTGAGTCTCGTCTGCATTGACTTCTGGCTCTTGGCAGCAATGTTTCCATGTCTGCTTGATGCAGAAGGTTTCATAACCTGGCTGTATCTCTCTCAGTCTCAGAAACCTTTCTGGTGCCTTTTTACACCCTTTCCTAACATGGATTTCTCACTGATAGACCTCCTCTGACTTCAGAGGACAGAAAGAGAGCTTCCCACTGCTGTCACATTGCATCTGTCAGTCTACTACTGCCCAGGTCATGTTTTCCATCTTAAAGGTTAGCATCTGTTACATGTGATACACGCCAGCAATTCTGAATGACTTGTTTTCAGTATTCACAAGGCCCACTAATAAAGCACGAGGCACTTTCCAGCCTGCAATATCTAAAGTCAAGAGGAACAGATACAATATAAGGACAGAAATGATTGTTCTGATTAGAGAAAATTATTTCAGTGATGCCAAGTTCTGGATAATGTAATAAAACTTTCCTGAAAAAGAAAAACACTCCTTGCTGGTATAAAAATGCCATTTTTCCTTTGCAGCAGGAAGTCTAGCAGGTAGATCACCTAATGGTATCCTCATCTAAAATTCCTAGTAGTAAAATAGTAAGAAACCTTATTTTTGTCAGCACTGAAAGTGTCTGCCATTTCTGTATGTAAAATCCAATGCAGCACAGGACTCTTCCAGGTGGTCCCAAGTGGAAAAAAAAAAAAAAAAAAAAAAAAAGTCATATGTCTTTGAGAAGCAGATGTCTTTATAAATCCTTATTGAGCAGCTGAGAGCACTTTGGGCTGTAAGTCACAGGAGAAGGTAAGACAGCTGTTCTGACAAATCTTGCCATTAATCTGAG
The DNA here is from genome assembly GCF_000699245.1 of Pterocles gutturalis. Taxonomy (NCBI): domain Eukaryota; kingdom Metazoa; phylum Chordata; class Aves; order Pterocliformes; family Pteroclidae; genus Pterocles; species Pterocles gutturalis. The sequence continues at coordinate 23,508 of NW_010113629.1, read as the reverse complement.
CAGAAATGAGGCAACCACTAGTACTATGTTTCAGCCAAACCTATGTCTCCCGCATTTGATTTAATAACTTTTTGCCTGGCAAGGTGCCTGCTGTGCAGTGATTCATTTCATATTTTAGCAAAGAAAAGCTCAAGGTAGAAAACTGCATATTAGATGGCAGTACGATGTAGGGAGTTTTGATGACCTGCTAATACAGTGAATTCAATGTAAGTGGTTTGTGAATGACAAGAAACCTGTCATATTAAATTACAGTAGAGCATATGTTTTCAATCATGCACTCTTTACTGTAATTTATAGCAAGAAAAGAAAATCCAAAACACAAACACTATGGTAAGACATGGATTCCTCTGCACAATGACAGACCAGGTAGCTTGGGATGGTACTAACAGAGAAACCTACCTCTGCTTCATTAAAATGAAAGCAAACACATTAGCACCTTGATCTGTTTTGCTTGGAGCTGCTTCAACTGATACATCTGCAACATGGGCTGCAGAGTTAACCTGTGCCACAGCTGAAGGGAGGTTTCTTCATGTTAGACTTGGAGCTGGGAAAGAAAGGGAGTTGTGTTCTAGCAGCAGCAGCAGCAGCAGCAGCTGTGTTTTGGTATCTGATGTAGAAGTAGGATTATATTTGATAGAGTGAAAGAAGGATTACAGTGCATCTGACAGTAGAGGGGGCTTGCAGAAAAATTATTTGCCATGGATTATGGGAACATAATCTTTTAATGTCCCCAATAAATGTTGATTTTGGAGGAAAGACAGGGAAAGTGCATATTAATCTTTAGGGGGAGAGGGATTGTGTATGTAAGTTTCCATAGCAACCTAATATGATTTTCATTTGCTTATTATTGAGAAGAATGGTTACATTTCACAATGCCTGTTATAGATAGAACATGGTACATGTATAAATATCACAGCTGTAAGTAACAGACATGGAAACAATCAAGAACACTGCATCTCTTTATCTAACTATTACACATTACTGATGTAGACTTCCTACCAGGAGGCTGTATTTTGCAATCATCCTGTAATGCTTGTCGAGAGAAAAAAATCCTGATGAGCATTTTTTCCTTGTTTTTCAATTCAAGCCTCACAATCATCAAATAAGTAAAAAACTTGATGAATATATGAATAATCTGGTAGTGTGGTAGTGTTTCATGTTTCCTAGTCTTTAAAGAAAAATTGAGCAGAAGTCATTTAAATAACCAGTATTGTTACTTTTCTTCACTTCTGGGAACTCATTTATCCTCTAAAGCTTGTGTGAACAAGTTTTTATTATGGGGATACAAAGTACTAGATTTCAAATCCAGTATAAGAAGGCACAAATTCCATTGAAAATCCTACAATTTATCTCTTGCTTCCACTTTCACAAGTTTTCTTTCAGAAGCATCTGCTGACAAGGAGCTCTGGCAGCCCTGATGTGCAGATCTGAGCACGCACCAGATTGCTCGGTGCCCCTTGGATCTCACACCTGAATAGCAAAACTTGGCTTACCTTCAGTTATTATTCAATGCTGATGAAGATGGAAAGTAGTATTTATATTGAGATGTTAAAAGCATATCTAAAGGCAGGCCAGAAGCTCAGGGCTCAGGCTGTTTTAACTTGTCTCTCTGACAAGAAAGGCAATTGACCTAATTTTTGCAAATGAAATCCGTGGGACCAGAATTTTGCTCTGGAAATGTCTATTAGTATGTAAGTGTACACAAGAGGATTGTAGAAAAAGTGTTTGAGGCTTAGCTAGGAACTTTGGAACAAATAAATAAATAAATAGAGAACAAAGCACTTGGTAAAACCATGGCAGCTACCACAGGAATTTAATTAATTCCTCCTAGGCACAATTTATCCATATTTTGGTAGACAGAAAATGTGGGAATCACATCTGTTAGCCAATAGCCTGGCTTTCTTCTTTTTCCTTTTCAGACGAAAAATCCTTCTCATAAGGATCAGAACAACTAGCAATGAACAGATAGTGACAGAGAGCCACAGTGCCCCACTCAAGACTGTCCATGTCTGAGCTGCAGTACTTCCTACTGTTGAAGCACAACACTTTACGGTGAGCAAAAAATGGCCTTTGTGGGATTGTGCAGTACCATCAAAATCTTTGAGACCAGACTGGGTGGAGGATTGGGTAATTCTTGCAAGACAGATGTACCATATTTTTATATGCCACTCAGGGATTTAATTTACTGACAAGTTGAGGACTTTGAGCATCAGACTTCACTTCTGTGGCCAAAGCTCCAAGCAAATACTGCTCTCTCCAGTCTCTTGTTTGTTGCCACTGTCACCAATAGCAAACCTCTCACTGACTTTGAGAAGAAAGGAGTTAGGACTACCTCATTTTGCAGACTATGGATGTATTTAATGTTATTTTTGAGCAGTAAATGTCGTTAGGAAAAGCAGCTGACATGCATGTGTGGCTGATTGCCAATGCTAGTGTTTAAGTTTTCCTCTGAAATATTTTACTTGTCATCTTCCGACATATTTCTGCACCTAATTCATCTACAAAACCTAAAAAATATTCAATTATATATATGTTCTGCTTGAGTAATCTTCTATGGGTATCCAAAATTTATAAGGAAAAATTATGCTGATTACATGTAATCGAAGCAACATTTCACTTTTCGGGGAAATTTTACTACAGTAGCTAGACCGTGACTAAAAATCACCAGCAGTGTTAAGTGGTTTCCACTTAAACAATCACAACATAAGTGACATTGATTGTCACAGTGTTTTATATGGCAGCATGAGTGTGACTAAAACTAATATGTGAAACAGAGCATTGATTTATTTTTCCTCTGGCAAAAAAATGTCTTTATGCTGTTGCATAAGAGGTCAGGATGGTCTGCATCTTGAGCAAATGTCAACTTCAGAACTGAAAAAATCCTGTTTATTATAATAAAATATGTAGACTCAGAAACCCACTCTCTGTTTTCATTGGCCACATTTGTCCTGGGTCCAGCTGGGATAGGGTTAATTCTTCACAGAAGCTGGGAGGTGGGCATAGCCAAAGGGATATTCGATACCATGCTGACATCATGCCCGGGATATAAGGGGAAGCTAGCCGGGAGAGGGGTCTCTTTGTGAAGGTGAGGTTTTCATTGTATCAGTGTTTCCACTGTATTCTATATCTTGTCTTATTGTTAAAGTCTCCTTTCTTTTGCTTTCCTCATGTGGTATTATTAAAAATCCTTCGTTATCTCAACTCATGAGGTTCCACTTTTTCTTATCCTTCCCCATCTTACGGGGGCGGGGGGTGACCACGTGGCTGTGGCCCTGACCCAAGACAATATTTTGGCACCCCCACCGTGGAGCTTCTAGTTCCAGTGTGGGGTCCTCCATGGCTGCTTCTCAATTCCAAACGGGGCTACAGTAGTTCCTGCGTGGGGTCTTCCACGGCTCTTCACCACATAGCAGGGGAAATGCTGAGAGCATTCTCTTTCATGGTTCCGACTCAGTACCTGCATGGCCGTCTCTTTCAGCATCTTTCTTCTCTTCTCCGCAGGTCTTCATCGGCCCACAGGAAAATGGACTCCTGGGAGAGCCATGGCAGAGGCTTGGGCTATGGCAGGTCGGTTCGCAGAAGCCGAGCAGGCAGCTGGATAGCTGGACCGGCCAGCCTGAGCCGTGCCCTGCCCAGGGCCGTGCCAACCCATTGTTCCGTGCCCCCTCTTAAATATGTTATTCGCAGAGGCACCGATTGGCTCAGCCCTGGCCTGGGGCGGGTGCATCCTGAGCGGGACACTTACTTCAAGCAGTTTCTTACAAAAAGGCTAGTGATTGGTGGTGCCACTTCCCCCACTCCCTCCCCCCTTTACCAAACGCTTGGGGGGGCAGGGCGGTGACTCGTTAAGAGTGACTTAAAAAGGAGCCACCACTGTAACCCCTCCCCTGCCGCCAGCAGCAGACTGGAAGCTAGGGGAATTCTTAGCAGTTCCTTAAGGAGCCATTACGCCCCTCCCTGCTACCAGACAAAACCTCCACACAAAACCATAACAACATATTATTTCTGGCATGTAAAGAACCTCCTGCATACTCAACAGGAGCTGCCTACTCATCCAGGTTCCTGTGTACCTGGATGGGCCTTGGTGTAGAACTAATAGAAATAATTTTTAAGTAGAAACTGATCTGAAATTATTATTAATGTAGCATAAAATTCTACTAGTACATCATTCTAGTATGGTGGTATGAAACCACTAATACAGCAAAACACTCATATAATATCTAAACTACAGTATAATTTTATAATTGAATCATGTATAACACGCTTTCTTTAGAAATTAAGTGAAAGTATGGAGACTGTCTGGAATTAGCTGGAAGTTTAGTGAGTAACCTTAGACAAGAGATGTAATGGAGACTATTTGCTGTATGTGACTGAAAGCACATCCAATCACATGTGTCTTCCATAACAACACACTCTTCAGTTAATTTAAAATTTGAAAAAAACAGGTGTATATCTTAAATGTAGTACTGTATGCAGTACTACAATTACCATTGACAGTCCAAAGACTGAGAATGTTTATTTCTAACAATTAAAAAATATTTTGCAGCTTGTTTTGTGTACTGTATTAGATGGTAGGTAAAATACAGAACTAAAACACAGAAAAATACAAAAGCCATGTGTTTCTCTGTAAGCACACACATGGAATTCCTCTTGGCTCATGGAAGATCGGAACTGTCTTGCTCTTAGGAACAGATTTTTCTGCTTTAGTTTAGTCTTCTAGAACTTAGGCTTTAAGGTTGAACGAGGAGCTAAAGGTTCCTTTCACAGCCAATGGAGAGAAACAGGCACCTCGGTAAAGTAATTTTTGTCTTCCTGCGATAGGCAGATGAATCTTATTCTATGTGCTAGAAACTTCCTGGTTCCTGGAAAAATGTAGTGAATTAGGGATCATACTTGTTCTGGGCAGACATAAGGAGCTTACTGACAATACAGAGAGTTCCTGGGCTGAAAGTTCTCCAATCCCAGTTTTGCCCAGTGTGTCACAGAATTACAACCAAATTTTAAAAGTGTGTGTAAAAAATAGCTAATTTTCCATATAATGCTGCTATTTTACAAGTTAAATACAAAAATAAGCGAAAATGCAATTTCCTGCAAATGCTGTTGGCTGCCATAAGAGTACTGGATTCATTTTCCACAGGAGATAAGAACTAGATACAAAAATCACAGTATTACTAAAAGAAACTATTAATTTTCCTTAGCACACCTTTAAACATATGAATGGGCCATGAACTAATTCTTAGAGTGAGCAAAAGACCTGACAAACTAGTACAGAAGTATCACAGGATGTTCAATATGGAAGGCAAGATTACAGAATTTAGCATCTTTGGTACAAATGCTACCCCAAAAGGAAAACAAGGGAAAAAAGCAGAAATACCTTAAATACAAATATGTCGATGTGGACTGGAAGATTGCTTATAAAAATTAATTTCTCCAGGCACTAAATAACTGCAGTGTGTGGTTAGCAGACTAGATGAAGGGCTAAAGCGTCTGCCTGGTATGGGTACATGTCACAGCTTCAGAATAGTTTGCAATAAAGTTTTTAGGGAAATTTATTTTCTCAAAGAAGGTAGTACTTCCGGTAGTTCTGTTCACCTATGAAATGCATTTCTATATTTATTCTAGAAGCAACCGATTGCAAACCACATTATCTTGGTTTGTGAACCTGTCATGAACTGCAGTCAGTCCACCAGCTGATTTACCTGTAGCTTGTTGTTAAGGGATACATACTGTGAGCAATTTCAGTAGAGTGTGGGTTTTTTTTCCTTCTTTTATTGCCTTTGCTTATTAATTTTATCTCATGATGTTGTATGATAAGAAATTGCGCTTTTTTGGATAGGGCCTCAGGAATCATTTGTATTTTTTCTGTTCCTAGAGATAACAGGCTAAGTAAGAGACACCCTAGGAGTACACAGGGCAGTGCCATGAACGCCAGGACATCAGTCAGGAACCTGAAGCTATGGGAAAGGTTAGATTTGCCTGCCTCCGCAGGGCTGGAGAAAGCCTGGCTGCCACAGTATCATCTTGCAATAGTGGCTTTAGCAGCGTTTGGTCGCAAATGTGACCATGGTTGGGTTTGGCAGCAATACCCAAACGCACGCTGCCTTTGTTAGCAACAGAAACACAGAAGTGCAGGGTTTGATCTCCGTGGGGAGGCCTGGTTTAGTGTGTCTCTTCTGATGCACTGTAACACATCCCCAGGTCAGGGGACAAGGGGACAGCTCAGGCTCTTGGCCACCCCAGTGTCACTGTGAAGGTGGCAGCAGGCAAACTGGTCAGTAGGAGAGGGCACTGCCGGAGGGAGGTCTGCCTCCACCCTGCGCTTTAACGCAGAGGGCCCTCGTGTCCATCCACAAGCCTAGTCCCATGACTCACACAGGTTTTTTGACTTCACACTGTATGTATAGCTGAGTGTGGGCTCCCAAGCAGCTGGCTAAATCAAAATGCTCACAGAAAATGACACCAGAAGATATGCCTAAAGTGGTGGGTTCTGAAATGAGAGGTGTATTAAAACATAAAGGGTGCAAAGAGAAACAAACACCTGCACTTAAAGATAGAGAAATCATAGAGTGAACCTGCTGGATTATACTTGTGTGTTGAGCTCTAGGCAAAAGCAAGATTAACTTTATTGAGGTCAATAAATAAACCTCCCCTTCAAATACAAATTACTTAATTTAGCTCTGTGGTGAGACAGAGCCATCTGTAATGCCCACCCATCGTCAGAGTAGTTCTATAAATAACTACCACCATTGCACTAAAGCAGAAGGGGATTTAAGCTCTCATTTAGCTCCCTTGCAGAGACAAAATATGAGGTTTTTACTGCATGTGAGCAGTGTAAGTGGTTGCTTAATGCTAGGTGAATGATGGCCATCACAAAAACCTTCCCAGGGCACAGTGTGATACACTCATCTCTCGATGTGGAATTAATATTTCCAGATCAGGAATTAAAGAAAAAACCTTCCCAGAAAAAAATGTATAGGTGTTAAAGTGCAATTGAAAAGTAAATAATTGGATAGGTTGAAATCTGGGTTGCCAAAACAGTTTTGGACACATCGCATAACTGTTTTAAGGGCTCTTTTTTATGTCCCTTCATTTTTCTTCAATGCATATTTTGATTGTATAGGTCGCCTATCAAATGTCAATGAAGAACACATTGCAAATAAGTTCTGTTTCAAATATAATAACCAATTCAGTGACAGCCTTACTTTTTCATCAGTGTAATGTTAGTAACTTCAATGCATGCAATACCAGAATAGGTTCTGCTTCTTTCCTAATGATTCTCTCTATCTTTAATTGAAATCTTAATATGAATGGTGAAAGGAAATAGCCAGAATGCAGTATTTTATACTGGGTTGAGATCCATCAGGATTAGAAACAGAGAGAGAAAGATGGAGGAAAGAATATCAATGACCAGATGAATCAGTATGTTAGGCATACATTGGTATTTGTCGCTGTCCACACAGTTGACTGTTAGGGCTTATGAGCTGCTGAAGACATTTTCAATACCTTTTTTGTGAAAAATGTTAAATAAAATTTTGGAGTAATTATTTTTTGAGAGAAAATTAGGCACCAACATTGGTAGCTGTAAGTAAAAGTAATGGAAATTAGGAGGCACCTTATTCATTTATTCTTGGGGAGTCTCTCCAGTTATTCTTTTTACTCATACATGTTGCCTTGTTTGCTGCCTGAAGTGCTGCAAATCAATGACAGTATCAGATGATGGAAACACTTGAAGACATGTCTCCAGCACCTGCCTACTCCCTGTGATCTAGTAACTGAAATGTAGTGCTCTTTGGGGTAGTAGAGTAAATGCAGAGAAACAGTATTTTTAACTTGGCATCATAGTTTCCTACCTCCAAACAGGCTTGCATTTTTATTTGTGAACATGCCATTTTTATTGTGCATAAAATTCATTAATCTCAAGTTACCTTGCACATACTCAGGGAAGGTCTGTAGGCTCACTGAAGGTTTAAGCTGAGATCACTGGTTTCACACTGATGCAGATGAAGCTCCAACATTTGTCTGCCTCTACTGGGCAACTTATGTCAAGAAAAGCAACCTCCACAGGGAAACGGGTATGGAAAAAAGCAGGTGTATTTGAGGGAGCAAGTGGTAACAATAGCCATTTCCTAAAGGAGTATGTATTCATTTTAGATGTGACAAATCTAGACAAAGGCATAACACCTCAGACACCTGTTGAGATATGAGTTTCCCAGCAGCGTGTATATCCATCCTGTTTTCTCTTTATTTCCTGTGAATTCAAAGGAAAATCCTTCTTAACTAAGCTTGTAATGAAATAAATTTAAGAGAAGAGAAAAGGAGATCATCGGGACAGTGACTTTTCTAAGCATTCATTTTTTTTAATCAAGTGCTTTGCTTGAGAAATGATACAAGACATAGAAGCTTTCTCAGGGAAGGAGGAAATGCAGATGCCAACATCTGGTCAACATAACATTAAGCAGATGGTGCCCATAGTAGAAGTTGTGGAGTTTCTTCTGCCTATATAGAAGGGGCAGAGGCTGCTGTGTCTCCTCAGTGAAGCAAACAATGTGGCACAAGGACTAGAATTTTCCTCAAAAATAGGGTGGCCTTACCTCTCCTGCACAGCAGCAGCACCCTAATGGCCAGTGCTGTCCTCTCAGGAAAGTAGCTAGCACAGCCCAAAAAATGCTGGTGACTGCGTGGCATGAGCACTCATATGTCACTGCTGGTGGCCCTGCCCTACCCTCTCTGCTTTACCGGTACAGATGCAGCCTCAGAGACCAAAAAAGGGCCAGAGACATAGTGAACTTTTTAATTTACTGTTTGGCTGGCACTTTCTTGTTAAGTGGAAAAATTGCTCCAACCTTTCATACCAAAACATGTATAGGACTTTTATTTCTTCTGTCCTTACAGCAGGACTTAAGGAGCTGTAAGGAGGGATTTGCAGCAGATTGCAGTAGGAAATAGACATGAAAAGGCAATGTAATAAAAGCAGAGAAGACCCCAGGCCTTCACCTCTCTTAAATATTTATATATTCCTTTCCACACCCACCTCTGACAATACTTTCTCTCTCTTTTTTTAATTCTCTTCTGTCTTAATCTCTTTTTTTTCTCACTCTTCTTTCTCCCATTCTCATAACAAATGTTTTAATTTCTTTTTTAATCTCGTTACTACAATGAATCCTCCTGCCTATTGCCCTCTGGCTCTTCAACCTATGGTTTCTCTCTCTGTTAAATAATATTTCTGGCAGTTACATCTTATGAGTAATTGATAATTTGGCAGAACAGGGGACCAAGAATTATTTTTTTTACAAATTATTGCCATGAAGCACTGAGACATGCTATCAAACAGGCTAAAGGTGGCACATCTAAACAGTGTAAAAACCAACAACAACCTTTGAAAAAGCATAAATGGCACAAGAAAATACAATACAATATCTATGTATATTCTGATTTGAAGAGTTTCAGTTCAGTGCTTCTCAATTTTTACCATTAAATTATCTGACTAAAAGAGGTTTCCAACAAGTCCCTTATCCCCCAGTCCTATTGAAATTGTGTATTAGTTTGCTGTTAACTCTGTCTTCCTTCCAAGGGCTGACACCGAAGAACTGATTTCATCTCAGGTATTTTCTGTTGCAGGTATTAAAACGTGAAATACAGATTTCTGTTTCAGCTGACCATCACAAGTTGTGCCCCAAGTGACTATTTCCGTACTTATGTACACCTCTCAAGGTTTGTTCGGACTTGGGCGAGGAATTGCTCCCTCCCTGAATGAATCCCAGAATCATGGTATGACAGAGCTTCTGGAAGGTGTGGTTGAGGAATACTATTTTATGCTTTGCTATGTATGCAGTAAACAAGATCCCACTGGAAATAGCATGACTGATGCTCTGTAAATTCCAAAAAACATTTGTGGGAGGCTGGAGGAGTTAACTCAAATTACTTTATTAACCTGATTTTTTAGCACATCTCTGTGAATGGTTGATTTGGCACAAGGAACAGAGAGACAAGGGAGGTAGAAAGAGGAAGAAGAGT
>NW_010113629.1:0-13470 GCF_000699245.1 Pterocles gutturalis | reverse complement strand
CTTTTAACACTTTTGATCATTTATCCAGACTTCAGTCTGTGGACAAAAACCAGTATGAGCCCCAAAAGACATGCTTGTAATTGATCTCAAGTTGTGCCCAGCTGTACACCACTTAACCATGGTTTTTCACTGTTTTCAGTTAGTCATGTCTTAGCATCACGGCAAAACATCAAAATAAAACTATATTCAAGCAAGCCAGCAATCTGCTCCTAGGACTTCATTTAGGTTTTGGAAAATCTACCACCAGAGTGTGCAGAACTTAGGAATAAAAGACAATATGGTTTTGAGACTGTTATATCATAAATGTGTTTTCATTGCTGGTATTTTTTCAAGGAATACGAAAAGGGTAGCTATGGAAGACTAGATAATTATACTGACTTGCAAAAGGTTAAGGGGCCAAGGTCGCCTCTAGCAAGGACTCCATTCCAGAGATAGATTATTATGAGAAAATATATTACATGTTAAAAGTGGGAGAGCCGCTGAAATTCAGGGAGCTGTAAAGATGTCATGGAGAACAGGGCATGAAAATGAATGAGAAAAAGCCTCTAAACGTAATACAGTGGAAAATCAGAACCAGTGGAGAAATTTTACCATTTAATTTTAAAAAGTCAGAAGTCCATTCCATACAATATCCAGAGACTAGAAAAAAGCCTGCATATGTTCACATTACTCCCACATATTTTGTCAAATACAATTTTGGTGGCCTCAGTGGGTTTAAATATGCCTGTCCCTGGCTGAATTTGGCCCACGTAGTTTAGACTTAGCCACTTCGGACTAGATACAGAAATTTTTTACAATGAGGGTGGTGAAACACTGGAACAGGTTGCCCAGAGAGGTGGTAGATGCCCCATCCCTGGAAACATTCAAGGTCAGATTGGATGGAGCTCTGAGCAACCTGATCTAGTTGAAGATGTTCATCCCGGAAATTTTCTGGACTGCCCTTTGGAGATGCCTATTTTTCCCCATTGGCTGTTGAGAGAGTACACAATGAGACTGTTCCTGACCTTGCCATCTCAGGAAAATGTCTAAATTAGCTGTGTTGAATCAGAGTCCTACTGCTAAAATTCTCCTGTGTAGACGCAGCCCCAGTCTTAATGACTGAAATAGCTCATGGCAAGTGAGAAGGCCCTCAGGTAGCAAGCAGACGCTTTGGGGATATTGTGCTCCAAATTATTGTAGCTGAAAAAAAGTATTATAAATTGGATGATGTGGTACTTCTTTGGGGTTTTTTTGTGTATGTGTTTAGGATGGTCAATGTTGGATAAAAAACTTCCTAGCTGATGGAAAATAAACAATTTTTTTTGTCTTGAAAGCACTACAAAGAAGATTCACAGTAACATTCATAAGATTGTTGTGACTTTAGAAAAAATGGTACGCATGAATTTGACAGACTTATTTAGCAACACTACAAGAATACTCTGTGATAAATAATTTGGTGAATTTATATCAACACAGGCTGCTTGTCTAAAATGCACTTCGATCACTACCCACATCACAATAAAGAACACTGAAAATAATATACTTTTTATTCAGCAAATAAATCCATTTAAAATGGTGCTAAAATCATAATTGTTTCCTATAGAAAGCAGAATACGGAAATGCACTAAGTTGATGATACCCAAACTGCAGTCCCGGTTAGGAACCATTCTTTGGCCTCAAGAGCAAGCAGTGTTGTGCTGCTTGAATCCACACAACTAAATGGCTGTCCCCTTTCCTTCCATAGCCAAGGTGGTCTCATCCACACTTCCCCTCCAGAACAGTCCCTAGCCTGTGTTAGTACTGTGTACAGCATCTGAAATGAATCACGGCTGTTCACAGGAACATTGAGTAATTAAATGATGTGGACGAACATGAACAGACCTGTTTGGTTTAATATGCATGGACTCCTCCATTTCCTTCAGAAATCCGTTCCTTGAGCCAGCTGGGTCTGAGTCCTGACCAAATCTTTAATATTAATATTAAAAGTATTAAGTTTAATATAAATATTAAAAATACCTGCTGATATTTTATACTGAGGGCAAGTGTCCTCCTAATTCAGGGGGACACCAGATAATTTTTTTTTTAATGAGTAGTTATTTTTGTCTTATTTAGGGCTGTTACGTGGTAACCAGTTTGTGACTGGTGTTTTTAGGGTGATAATCAATAAACCTTTTTTCCTGCTGTCTTAAGCAGTTTCTATCCTCATTCTCCCACTGCAGCTTGTTCCTGTCCTATCAGCTAAAGCAAGGCCATTTGATTTGGCACAGTCGAGGGAGTAGAGGTTTCTGGAAATGAAGCAGTGCAGAACAAGGGAGGGGAAATCCTATCAATGACTGTAAGGTCCCCAAGGCATGCAGCTGAATGTCAAATCAACTGTCTGCCTGGCTGCCTTTTAATCCCTGGTGTGGGAGCGGTCAATAGGAAAAAGAGGTTTTTAATATTTTTTTATTCCATATCACTTTGCAGCTGAGCTTTGCAGGCAAAATTAATAGTCACATTTTGACTCACAGATGGAACTGTTGCTGCAGCTTTGGCTTATACGGAGACTAGTTTTGATACCGTGTTGGTAAAACTGTCTCTGGGAGAAAGATTGGGGTTGGCGTCCTGCCTGGATCTTACAATCATCAGAAAGGTTTCCATTCACACCAGCTGCACTAACGCTCACCACAGAATCCTTAAGATTTCATCGTCTGAAAGGGATTTTATACCTCTTTTTTCAAATAACTTATCTGCACTTGGATTTTACTCAGCTTTCTGGGCAGAAAGTATATAGGCGCTAAGAGGGACAGTCAGGCTCCAGGGCTATGATTTTGTATCACTAAAATACCAATAAAACTGTCATTCTTGAGTAGAAGCATCAAAATAATCTTGCTTCTCAGGAAATTGGTAGAGACAAGAGTGTAACATTAATTGAGGGTAAAGGTTAGAATTTCTTCACTGTACAACTTCGATACAGCAAATGCATTGTAGCTTCTGCTAATAGTTGAATGTCAGCAACAGTATTGTTCTAAAGCAGTTCAGAGATTGATAATTTCACTTTCCATACAGCACCTGACCTCTAATACCTTTGCTCTATGTATCAATGATACAGCATTTATTAGGGTCTTAAGAAGTTAACGTGAGAGATGTAGCCCTCAGCGACATGTTCCTATTCTCACACATGTGACACCTCAGACTTTTAAAGTCATTCTTCTCTCCATTTAGAGAATTAAGTCTCAAAGAGTCTTTTTGCACTCACAACGGTGATCTGTTGCTGCCTGTTGCTTCTGGGGCTCTACATGACCACTTGTGCTGGGCATTGGTGCCTGGGAGCTGGCAGCGGGGCTGCGGGGTGGCCTCTGAGTAGCGGCCAGAACTGCCCCGTGCCGGACACAGCCAGTTCCAGCCGGCTCCAACCGACCCCCCGCAGGGCACGGCTGAGCCCCTTAGCCAAGGTGGTGGCACCTCTGGGAAAGGGTATTTGAGAAAGGAGATATAGTGATGGACAGAGAGAGGAGGAGGGAACAAAAAGGACTGAGAAATAGCAGAAGGAACACTGAGTTAGAGGAGGAGGAGGAAGAGGTGCTCTGTGGAAGAGCAGATATTTCCTACCACCCACCCGTGGAGGACCCCGTGCTGGAGCAGGTAGGCACTTCCTCGAGTGACTGTGGCCCGTGGACAGCCCACTCCGGAGCAGGTTTATCCTGAAGGACTGCAGCCCATGGGACGTGCATGCTGGAGCAGCGAAAAACTGTGAGGAGGAAGGAGCAGCAGAGAGGAGCTGTTAGGGACTGACCACAACCCACCCGTTCCCCACCCCCTGCAGCACTCGGGGTGGGGCAGAGGAGTGAAGGAGTGACGTTCATCCTGAGAAAGGGGGGAGGAAAGGTGTTTGATCTGTGTTCTTACTACCCAAGTCTATTTTAATTGGCAATAAATTACATTATTTTTCCCCAAAGCAAGTCTACTTTGCCTGCAACAGTAGCTGGTAGGTGATCGCCCCGTCCTTATCTTAGCCCATGAGCTTTCTCAATCCTATTTTCTCCCCCATCCTGCTGAGAAGGAGTAGCAAGTGAGAGGCTGGGTGGCAGTTTGACCCTTAGCCAAGGTTAACCGACCACACTGCTATATTGCTTATTTCTCTGGCCATTAACATCAGCACTGGTACTTTTTCTTCTGCTACTTTTACCTCAGTGCCCCTTCTGCATGCTCCTGGTGTATGGACTATCAGCATGTGTACTCAGGCACACCTTTCAATTACAACAGCAAATGGGGTACTATCAACATTTTTCTGTCAAAGCGCCCAGGATGTCATACCTGAGTCTAAACACCTGCAGGCTTTATAGCATCACAAATAATATGTGAGTGGAAGAACTTGATAAGAATTTAACCTTTACTTGCCCTCTGTTTTGCTTCAAATGGGTGACAGCAAGTATGTAAATTCTCATCTGAAGCATCCAAACTTGCCAGTACATGTGTGGCAAAGCTACATGGTGTGGCTTTATACTACCTGCCAGTGCTGTTACTACTACTTGTGATATATGATGTCCAAAACTCTGTTGCATTGATGGGCAGTACAGTGCTCTTGATTATAAATTTTTACTGTGATGACAAGCCAAATTGGTGGCGACCTCACTCACACCTGTCTTCTGGTTAGGGGTGAGACTGAAGGAGATAACATGAGGTCAATAAGTATCTTGCCTGTTCCTCTTTATATGAAAGGATTATTTGTAGGACCAACGTTTGGGACAGGATCTCTTCAGTGATCACATCTGTGTGGATATTGCCGACTAAACAAGATTATTTTGTTATTAGAGACCAGTACTGGGTAACTGTAAAAAAGACTGAAGGATAACTACACCAAGGATAAAAAAGAGCAATTGTTAAAAGTAGGGAGAAGCACTTCCACATCAGGCAAAGGCCCGTGGCTATGGAGCCTTGATGGCATGACCACAGCTCCGAGAAAGATCAGCTCCACTGGAGAGGGAGAATTCAGTTGCTCTTCAGCTTCTGATCTCCAAGGAAGCATAAAAAAGCACAGGATTTGTCATATTTGCATGACACATGAGCCTCCTTTTTCCCAAGGATCTCCAGCATACTGGCTCATACTGTCAACCTTGGTAAGGCTATTAACAATGTCATTATCCAGAGCAGTAACTTGCCTGCATCCACAGGCAGTTCATCCCAGAGGAGCCAAGTGGCAGGTGCCCCAGGAAATCTCTACCCACGCCGGGGGAGCAAGGTGCCACCTGCCATAGGCAATCTGTATCCATCAGCAAACGATTGTACATGAGCGTGCTGCCAGCTCCTCTTTTAGTCCACATCGCTGTTCCATCCCACAGCTAACACCTACTACAGAACAGAACTACTTCTGGGTCTGGAAGTGGATGGGTATATCCTCCTCGTCACGACAAACTCCTACAGGCCTGAGACACAGCAGTTTAATGCTGGCAAGTCTATGCTGGTAATAGTTTTCTGATTGCCATGGTAACTAGGGGCCTTACTGGCTGAGGTGTACGTTGCCATTCAGTGCTCCTTGGAACGATGTTCTTATTGTAACCATAAGAGAGACTATCCAGCGCATCCCAGCTCATCCCAGGACCACACAAATTACCATAGATGACAAAAGTGGAGTGGGATTAGTTATGCCCATACTGTATGCCAGGACAGGTGCCCTCAACCTATCCTCCAGGAGCTTATGTTGCACCTAGTGAGACCTTTCTGGCATTTGCACCACTTCTGGCTTGTCTGCATGTTCTACACCGCTACACCTACTGTGCAGTTGCACTTAAGAGGTTGTATCCAGCACTACAACTTAGTGCCTGCCACAATCTCTCTATGCCATTTAGTATGCTATGACTTCTGCTACTGAGGCAGTTACGAGGAAAAAAAATGCATATTTATTTCAAGAGGGAAAATATTGTATTTCCAGAAAAACATTTTTAAATAATTGTTATTAGCAGATGATTGAAGGGAGAGAGCCAACAATCAGTTTCAACCTTTTGTATTAAACTATATCATGAAACAAGGAACTTTTCTGATCCATTGAACGTAAGACATCCACTGTTTACACATAGCTATGTACACTTATTTCTAAAAATCCTCATGGACTCTAGAGCTTCTGTAATAGAATTAAATAAAATGGCTGAAGGAGGGAAAAGAAAAGATCCCAAATCTAGACAAAAAAAAAAATGATGATGTGTAATGGTCTTTGCAGGATAACTAGATGAGGCATGAGAAAATTATCCATTATTCTGAAAGGCACATTTGAAATAAAAATGTCAGCCTTATTATGCTAGGAATAAATCGTGGGAGGTGTTGAGGAATAGCTGGCCATCACACAGAAGGATTTTTTCAGGATAAAGCCCTCAATAATGATGTCAAGCTAGATGAACCTTCTTTAGTGTGCTGTTTAAATAAACACTGGCAAATAAAAATATTACACTATCTGGAACAACTAAGAAAACATACCATAGTGCAAATGAAGGAAGGAAGCGAGTAGCTGGTTAAACGTATTTGGGTTAACCACTGAATTTTGGTCAGTCTACAAGCATAAGAGATTTGGACATCATGGGCAAGAATTTATTATTTTTCAGCTTTTTCTGAACCAGAATCTGGATTAATTTACCAGAGATATGGAAAGATTTTTTACAATGCAGATTCATTTTATTTTGCAGTTAAATTTAGTATCTTTTGAAATATTGTTAGCTGGATGTTGGCACCAAGAAAGCTGAAATAAATTATTCATAACAGTTGCAATATTTCACAGAGGGATAAAACTGGAGTGACTCATTCAATCTATCTTGCTATTTACAGAGGTTTCAATAATCTAGTGAGGGTGGAAAAATCGCCATGTGACTGAGGTCAGGTAAAGAGATGTTTTGAGTAAGTTAATTGTAACAGCAGTGTTTGAGTAATGTGTTGCCTTAAATATTATTGAAAGGTACTAACAGCTTCCTTCAAGTGCGTCTTTTACTTAACACAGAATAGCAAGCTAATTTATAGATGGCAGATACATTAGGTGAATCGAAAAGGCAACTACTAAGTCTGACCACAGAGAGTAGCTCAAAACACCACTCAAGGCAATAGAGTCATGAAAAGACCTGATGAGAATCTAGGACACATTGGTGGATATTCACATGCATTTGAGGCAGGTGGCAATGGTACATTCCATGAGAAAATAAAAGGGTTTCAAGAAGCAGCAAGGGGCCCAGAACTGGCAGAATGTTCAGATATGGCACTTGAAAGCAAAGAAGTTGCCTGTATCTTACACGGAAGAAAACACTTTAGTGTGCATCCCTTGTAAATAAGAAGAATTGCAGCAAAAGAAATCCAGCTTTCACTATTTGTCCCCGTATCACAATTTATCTTGCAAGTGCCTGATCATTAACTGACAGCTCAGATGAATAGGACAAAAATATATTCAGGAACAAAACACTTAGATGATAAGAAAAACAACATGTTTTATAGTTCTGTAAGTGCCCTAAATATGTGTCTGTATTTGTGGTCCTTTCTGAGATCACCTAATATCTTTCTGTGACATCATGCAATTTTTTAGAGGAATTTGAAAGGATGGTGAGATTTTGACTGGAAGACGGGAGTGAAAGAACATTCTAGGATGTAAGGCAAGCTGAAGAGCAAAGTTGGAGGAGATTTCTTTTGAGTAGAAGGTGAAACTGCAAGTACTTGTAATTTGTCATGCAGCTCAAAGAGAATTCTCCCTGGAGATATGAAATCGCTTGTAGTTAAAGTGTAATCTAAGTAAGAGGTGACAACAAAAATTCAATTTCTCCAAGATTTGATTCTTGGCGTTGATCATGGCTCTGTAAACATATGCCCTTTTTTTTTTTTTTTTTTTTTTTAATTAACATAACTAGTTAGAAGGATATTTTGCACAAGAAATCTATTTTGGCTCAATCTTTTTAAAGCTAGTAGGTAATTTAAAATTAGTTGAATGTCTCCGATGCATTCTCAACATTTGTTCATTGTCTTGAGTGATTTCCACTGTCTGCAATGATGTCAAACCATCAGTTTACTAAATAGCAGCAGGGTAGCCATCTCTGTGTAAGCAAGTCCACTTAGTGATGGCACAGTATTGGTAGGTCTTGAAGTACAGTGGAATTCATATGCAACTCTTCCAAGGCATAATTTTGCTACAAAGAGGATCAGAGGAATTTGAATGGAGAATTAATTATAGTAAGTGATTTACAAGACAGGGACAAATTCAGGTATTCAGCACTGATCCTGAAGGCTCAGAAGCATGCTGGGACTTTTTTGCCAGGATGTTAATAGAAATAATTGTCATTTATAGTTATCAGACTATCTCAGGAACTCCTAAGTTTATTCTGTACTTCTGTACTTCTCTACAGAGATTTTCTTAGTCATGTATTCACCAGCCGCATTTCTGCTCCACCTGCAGAATTGCAGAAAAAGTTTCTGTAAAAAAGCTTTAGGATTTAATAAATGTAGTATTTTGTAAGACTTGTTTCCTTAGTATCTCTTGATCTGGGACATGGGATAGGTCTAAATAGATATTGCTGTTTTCTACAGAATCATTTTAGCAACTTTTATGAATTTCTGGATATCTTTGTGCAAAAAATGAAACTCACTTATGGATACAAATCTGATTTTCCAAAGAAGCTTGATTTCTTCAGTCACATAAAGGAGAACAAGAAAAGTACAACTGTGATGAGAGAACAGGATAGAAGTAAAAGTTAATCTAGAGATGCATTAGCCTCTGATTTCAGTAAGGATCATGATGTTAAAAATAGAATAATGGAATAATTACATTTTAAATGGACTTCCAGGGGTCATCTAGTCCACTGTTCACCACCCACCCTCTGCCCCCCCAACTCAAAGCAGATCTAATCAGAGCAGATTGCTCAGGGCCAGGTCCCATTGATTCTTGAGCATCTCCAAGGATGGGGATTCCACAGCATCTCTGGGCACCCAGATGTGGACCAACCTCATGTTTAAAAAATAAAAAAAATTGTTGTAATGAATCACAATTTACCATGTTCCAACTTGTTTTCCTCTCTTCCTAGAACAAAGACAATCTAGTCAGTGGCGATGAGGATATGAACACGGGAATAATCATAATCAAGATGGAAACAAAACTCAAAGGGGTTAATGATCTTAAGATGATTATTTATTTAAGGTGGGTAGGAACTGATCTAATGAGTAGAACACTGTGAATTGTGCTGAAGAAGGAATTGTTGAGTTGTAGAGAGGTTAGTAACAGAGGCTTTTAAAAATCATCATTGGCAGCGAGTTTTCAACATTGTCATTAATAATCTGGGCACAAAAAAATAATACTTTGTTAATGCAATTTGCTGACAACATAATTTTGGAAGCTAAGAACAATACAGAGAGAAATCAGAACTGTGCAGAACGCAGAAGAGCAGAATTTGCCCCACTGCTGAAGGATGCCTTAATCAATTACAGCTAGGTTGTGCTACCAAAACCTGTTAGCAGAGACCCTTACTCCGTCAGGTGTTCCTGGCAGGAGTGGATATAGCTGAGAAGGGAAGGGTGCTACAGTGCCTTAGCACCGCTCGGGGTTACAGGATGAGAAGGTAGTTTTTTGGTATCACTTACCTGCCTCTTCCTCTCAGTTAACACTTCAACTGTATCCCTGCCTATTCTGTTATCACATTGTGTAGACAATAAACCTGGTTGTGAACTTTTGTTAGTATGAAAAAGTAGCTCACATTGATTATGTATATGTTGGGAAACTCACCATTGCTTGCAGCTGTCAAGGTTATGAGTACTTGTAGGCACATCTTCACTGGGACTTCATGGGCACGGAAATGGCTGGATCCTTCAAACTGAAATTAAAAATAATCGCTTTAGGTAGCCATCAGGACTGGACTTATGCTTAAAGACTTCAGGTTTGGCAATTGAAGAAAGGATTCTATAACCAAAAGCAATAGTGTGAATTACAGGCATCATTAAGAGTGCTGCCTGTAGTGAAATTAGACTGTTCATTAAACTACAGTTCTTAGCCAATTAGAGCTTTAGACATGGTGTATTATAAAAATCATAGCAATCACCATGATAATTAAATGAGTCATCTGTAATTACACATGAGCTTAATGTCACGCTTAAGGCAAGAGGTGCACTTTATGCTTTAAATTGTCAATTGGCCTTTAGGAAAAAAAGAATAAGATGGACTTCATATGAAGGACTAGAAGGTACTTTGGACTGTCTTCCTAAGTAGTAGGAATAGGATAATGGCAACCTTCCCTATGAGTCTCCATGACCTCCTTGGACTTCTGTAAAGGAATTTTACATGTAGGCCCAAAAATTCATCCATTTTAAGACTTTTGGTATTAAGCAAGACAATTGGTCCCTATTTTTCTGTTCAAATATTCAAGAATTTAAGCATTTTAAGAATAACAATGGTAACTTTGTTAGTGGATACTCCTATAAGCATCAACCACTACTGACTGGCATGTGAGCCTATGGTATTGAATGTTTTATGTTAACAGCAAAAATAAGTGAATAAAGCACTGACCTTTCAGGGAACAGCTGATATTAACGACTAGTTGGGAGTAACATAGCACTTCTGTGTTGTACAGGATGTACGGGATCAGGCTGTGTATATTTACAGGGCCTGAACAGCCTCAAGGAGCCTGAAACAGCCTTAAAAGACTTGCAAAGCAGTTGTCAGATTAACATTGCAACCATTTGCCAATCAAAATGTACCTGAGATGTTTCCTTTCATTTCTCCTTCTTCTCATGGCCCATGACTGTGGTGAAAGTATCACCTCAGTGTTCTGTCCTCGCTGCCTGTGGCTAAAATGATTGTATTACAATAATGGGTGTTTTTACCTATGGAACCTTTCATTCCTTGTTTGTTTGTTTGTTTGTTTATGTTTTCTTCTACTATTTGCTACCTTGCCTTATAAATTGCATTGAAAATTTCTTTGGTCTCAGTCCTGAGTGGAGCTGTAATACCCAAGAGAGTCCTAATTTTTGTCAGAGATCCTGTAACTTGAGGAAATAATTTGGTACAGGCTCTTTGCCTTGGCTTCAGACTGCAGTATGAGGGTCACTAGGCCACTAAGCTTGTTTGCAGGAAGAAGTGATGAACACAAAGCACTCATGGCCTCCCTTCTTAAATTCACGGTCTAAGTAGGCCTTATATGACATAAAAGAAGCAGATTAAAGTCCCTAACGTACATGAGGGACTCCCCCATCCTCTCTGCCCTGGGAGTAAAAAGACAGCAGACTCCAGGGATTTGGTTCAGATGCCCACTGAAGTGCTCTGTGGTATCCCCCGTTGTGATTAACTGATGGTCCAGAGAGGCATGGATCTTTCACAGGTTTTCAGTGGCTGTGTTTTACTCAGTTTATTAAGCACCCAGAGACAAGTATTTTACTGGTAACTTCAGGGTAGAAATCTGTGTTAGCTTTTTCCCTTTTTTTCCTCCTACTCCTTTGTTGCTTTGTAGTTTAAGCAGCTCTTCAGAAAAGATTTCAGACTCACAGAGTCAGGTCACTCAAGGCGGCGTCATCTGGGTTTACTTCCCAGTTCACTCTGAGCAAAATTCACTTTTTACTCCAGCGTTGTACTATGTTTGCCCCTGGACTGAAAAAACCTAGAAAGCTTAGTCAAAGAGGCAGAACATCAGAGAGAGACGGATGACAAAACCACTTTGGCAGACACTTTGCTCTTATCTACAGAACTATGCTGAATAAGAAAGTGATAGCAGCATTCAGATTAGGTGCTTTCAGGATCAGGAATGTTAGAGAAATGGTAAACAACACTAACATGGATAATTTAGCATGCACAGCATGAGGTAGAGCCTCTGGGGAATAATAAGAGTTAAAGCTGAATTTGTTCACTTCTAATACATGCTATGGGCTCTGGCCTCCAGTCCTCAGAGGAAATTGAATATTGCAAGAAGGCACATACAGAATCATGACTATTTTTGCCTGCAGTCTTAAGATGCTCTAAGTCTTATCTCTCTTAAGATCCCTTATCCTGTACAATCAATGATGATCTGAAACTCTGACTATGTAGGAGCCAAGAGAACTATATGACAGGTAGCAGTGAAAGGCATAAGGTCCAAAGATCCTTTCCAGCACCCTGATACAAGACTCTATCAAGATACAAACCTTAGCTATCACTGAAGCTGTGTGGAAGTTGCTCACATTTTCTATTATTCCTTGCTTAGCCTTCTCTTTGTTTTTGTATTACAACCTCTTGAGGGAATACAAGTCCAGTTAATAGATCATCTGCATCAGTTTCTGCCTGTTTCTTTCTTTTCTCTGGTGGATTTCTGATCTCTCAAACCCAACATGCTGTGAGGTACAGGCTACGGACATGCTGCAAGCCCCATGTCTGATTCTGCTGCCTTGAAAGCCACAGAAACATTGTTGTCACAGCTCATAAGGCTGGACTAGTGCCAGCTAAATATAGCTTTAATGGGATCACTTTCTCTGGTGACTGAGGAGGCTTAGCTGCCATATGGTCTCTTTAGGCTTCTTTTCCACTAGTGGAAGTGAATTGCCCTGCCACTAGCTGTAGAAGGGGAGCTCAAGAGCCAATGTTAAGAAAGAGGAGATGAAAGTACAAGATGTCAAGCAGATTTATAGGTTAGAGGAGGAGTCATTCATTTTGAAGACTAAGTCCTGGGAAAAGATAGCAGCAAATGAAGAGGCAGAAGACACAGAGTTCACTGTCCTGTAGCACATTTCCTTTCTAACGTGGAATCTATCAGGAGGTTATTTACCTGTGCTTCTTTGGTGTTTTCCAAACTGCTAAGAACTAAATATTTAATACAATACAGAGGAGCCTGCAGAAGGTATCCAGCAGTGTTCAGAGAGCAGGCTTTGGCAATTCCCTCAGGAATACTGGGGTTAATAGTCCTAGCAAGGTCCACAGGTGTCCTGATGAAAGTAGCTGTTGACATTTCAGCGTACCCTTGAACTGATAATTAAACCAAGTGAGATGAAGAACAAAGTAAATGGTATTAAAATGTAATCAGAGAGTGATAAATGCAAATGTCAATAATTTAATTAGTGCTATTCTTCCTTGAGAGGCAGCAAGTGAAAAAAACCACAGAAGATTACAGTCTAGGACCAAGTCTACGCTTCACGGCTGCCTGCTGTACAGCAGAAACAGTTGCAATAAACAGTTATACTTTCATAGCTATCCTTCCACCACCATGGCTATTTCTTCATGGGAGACGTAGTCTCACTCTACCAATCCAGAGCATACAAAGTACTGAGGCTGCTGGAGAAACTGACTGGTGAAGACCCTCATGACTTAATGCTGATGGTACGTACACACTTACTCTAAGAATCCACTGGCACAGCCTGAATAATTAAGGCCCTTATTTTTAATTTGTTGTTTTTCAGAGACAATATCCATACATCAGAGCATTTTCTGACTGATCCCCCTGAGGGAAGCGCAGGCAGTGCCCAGAGAAAGACACTTTTCCTTGTTGAGACAGACACACTATCATACTTAGTGATGTTCATAGAATCATAGAATGACCCGGG
>NW_010113628.1:0-1275 GCF_000699245.1 Pterocles gutturalis | reverse complement strand
GCCCCCCGCGACGGCACTTGTACCCCACTTCTTCATTTTGGGGGAACGGGTTCCCCAGGGCGGCTGCGCATCGTCTTTTACGCGCCCCTTGCAGTTCTGAGAGTTGAGTATTTATTCGGTCGGCGGAGGAGGCACCTCTGGTTTATTTATCTTTCCCCGGGCAGGGACCCATGAGTGTGTCGGGTGCCCCGCTGGGGAGGACAGTTGGCGGGATGGGGGTTACGGGGCTGTCCGGGCGGCGACGAACAGGAGATCCCACCGGCGCTGCGGGAAAACGGGCCGTGCCCCGCACCGGACCCGGTTCCCCTCCCCGCCTCAGTCGGTAGCCGGCACCGAAGGGTGTTTCCGATGGGGCGCTCATCCTCCCTCACAGCCCACACACAGCCCTGTGGAGAAAGGTCTCCCGGAGCCCTGCTTCCCCGGGAAGCAGGAAAGTTAATCAGGAAAGAGCCAAGTGATGGAACACCACGGGAACACCTTCACAGCACACGTTGTGCTTTGTATTCTCTCCGTCGAAATACTTCCCGAGTTTTAAATCTGTTTTTTTAACTACGTACCCTCCTTAAAAGGGTTATTTCGTGTCGCAGGGAGAGTGGAGAGGTGCCTGGGAAGGGCAGAGGAGATCCCGGGACAGCGAAACGGGTTCGAGTCCCAGCAGCAGCAGCTGCCCTTCCGCGGACCCGGTGCAGCCGAGTGCTGGTGCGCGGGCGGATAGACGCTGACAGTGGATTTGTTTCCCCCCAGACGATATTCTTACACCTTCTTTCACTAATATATTCCATTTGGATTTAAACTTCTCTCTGTCATGTTGGAAATACCTTTGCGTTCAGCGAGAAAAAACCTCCCTGTGGCCGGAGGTTCAGAAATTGCCGCCCCACCGCATCAGACACATCAAATCGTCTGCAAGCGATCCGGTTTGCCCCGAATTCCACGCGCCTTTCCGTGGCCACCGCTGGCATTTAAGTGGCCGCCTTGGAGAGGGACGCGAGAGAGGCAGTGGATAGCTCGGGGGTCCGGGGATAGGGGGGCAGGCAGCTGCCCGGATCGGTGTCCCGATCCCGGGGGAACTCCCCGGCTCCGGGCAGCTGCTCCCGGGCATCTTGTCGATGCTTCAAAACTTTGATAAAACTTAGGACTCGAAAACTCCCGCGGCGCTGGGTCACAGACGGTTTCAGGGAGCAGCCACGCATTGTGCCCCCACTCGCAGTGTCCCGTGGGGGCTTCCGAGACCGTCCCGCGCGGGGTTCAAACGCCCCGCCTAGGCTTTGAGATCCC
>NW_010113627.1:0-12473 GCF_000699245.1 Pterocles gutturalis | reverse complement strand
TCAGGAATAAACACAAACTGAAATCTCCAGAACCACAGAATAGGCCCCTTATAAACAGGTCCATGTAAGTTTCACTGACTGCAAATGGTCAGGGGCTTTGAGTTTCTGCTTCATTTCAGAGGCTCCACTGGCACATCTTCTTTTACCAGTAGATAAACTTCTACCTCAGGGTAAAGCCCAGCCCCGAAGTTGAAACCTGACATCTCGAATGCTAGATATCCAGCCTGTAAATACATTTCTTTAGCCTTATTTGAACTGTGTGAAGATCTTTATATGATGATCTGTCTGTAAAAGATACTATGAATTTCCATCTTAAACCACTTTCTTAATTTTCCCCCCTTGACTTATTATTGTATTGCCTACTACAGTTCTGAAGCTTCCACTGGAAAAGGGTTGATTTCTCACAGGGAAATGCAAGCTAAACATCTGAGAAAGAAAAAAAAAATGAACAAAAACCCACCGACACAGAGAATACACCCTCGGTAAAAAATCACAGAAAAAGATATTCTGAATATTGCATTATAGGGACTGCTTGTTACAGTGACTAGGTTTAAGAATCAGAGCTGGATGAGCAATCTTTAGTTCTGTACTAGCACTGGGTCTGGAGTTTTTTGGGAGTCTGGGGTTTTTTGGTATTTTGTTTTACTAGAAAAAAGACCAAACAAAAGCTTCTCATTGTCCTTCCCGAGGTGTTCCCCAAAAGTTTAATGCAGACAGCATTTAGCTTAGCTGTTGTCAACAGCAGCAGTTAGAGATGGATCTGGTGGCAGGTTTGAGTGACCAGCAGTCAGGACACGCTCTGGGGATGTGTGTGCATACACTGAAGCTCGCTCTGGTCACACGGCACCTGTTCTCCAGGCAACAGGGACTCTCTCCAGTATCTAATGCAGCAGGCATAAGGAAAATAGCTAAAATACCCTTGAGGATAGACACCAAACCATGATTTAACAACACAAAATAAATTAATATTCTGGACTCCTGGCAAGATGCTTTCTCATTGTCTGTAATAACTCAATGCCGCTAACTCCAAGGCTTTGCCCAACTACAAAATCCAACTGATCAGAAAGTTTAAACTAGCTTTCTTACATCTCCTGGGTAAATCCTGTCTGCAGCTCTGCCAGAACACACTGCTCACCTCCTCTGCCATCCCAAACAATCCTTCATCACAGGTATTTCCCCTGCAGCTCCTCACAGTGCCATGCACGTTGTGGTGTTGCACAGCCACACCAAGTGATCAGAGGCAGAAAGAAATGCATAACGACGTCAGGCTTTGTCTCCTGGGAATCTGAAGAAAGCTGTGAGCCCTTTCTCAGCACTCCTGCTCTCCTCTCCCCTTTGATCCAAAAACTAGACCAAAAAGGCAGAAATATTTCCAGGGTCCAGCTTGAGCTTCTACCACTGCGGCCTGATGCATCTCTGCCCGGTCAGCCCCTCATCGCACTCATTATTCATGTTCATATCAGGGACATGCTGCAATGCTGGAACACTATCCTTTGGTGGAGAAGGCAAACCAAAGCTGCTGTGGGAATTTAGCAGCTGCCCAGAGGACAGATAACAACAGGATGTCATTTATCCTCAGTGGCAGGGTTGGAGGTCTTGCAGAAGCAGTTAGAGGCCAAAATTAGTTACCAGGCGATGGCTGCTTAGTGATTCACGTGAAATTAGTTGTGGTCTCAGCCAAAGTGATGGTGGAGAAGTGTTCAGTGGTACAAAGGCACTAATTAGCACTGCCACTGGATGGATCCATGCAGGTCACAGCTGGGTCTAGATCATACGATGAATTACTCCGTCCCACTAATGATGCCAGTCTTAATGAAGTGGAAGTTTGCTCCCATGGAAAGGTTAAGTCAGAAATTACTGCCTTATCTGATGCATAGACAACAGGAAATTAGAAGGGCTGTGCCCCCTCCATTAGCATTAGCCAGTGTGTGCTCAGACAGGGAAAGCAGGAACCATCCCAGAAGCTGGACATTTTGCTCCCTGGGTCCCTATCCTGATCACTTTTGAAATTAATCCTTCCTGGTGTGTCTTAATCCCAAAAAGGCATTATTTTTATTCTAGAGTGTGTGAGCAAGTAGATAACAAGCAGCATGTGGGAGGAGTGACTGCATAGCAAAGGTGTAAGATTTGATGCCACTGTCAAAACATACACACGTACAGAGCTTGCTCACTTGCTTACTGCAGTGTGGTGGAGTGCATATGAGAGCAAGGCTGGGTCTGTCTTTCACCAAAAGTTGCTCTTTTGACAATACATTTTCCTTAAAAACAAAATAAGTTCTTCTCATGTTGGATGTATGTAAACACATTATAGGAAAAAACACACACCACTGCTTCCATTCCACATTAAGCTTAATCACAATCATCTCATATGTCTTCGAAAATTTAGGCTTATTTAACTTCTAAAGAAATCAAATTCCCCATCCATCCCCAATCATTTCAAAACATTAAAGCTCATGGGTGCCCAAGGGGACCCACAGCAACAGTGAGGGTGTTCTTGTTTGATGGTCTGGGGAGAAGACAGAAAAGAGAAAATAAACCCTTGAGGACTCCCCAGTGTTTGGAGAAAGTGCAAATCTGGAGCAGCTAGGCAAATAACCAGAGCAGATGAAGTCCAATCCTCGATTAGGCAGCGGGGGGTGGCAGTTGTGGCAATACCATGGGGTGCAGCAGCATTGCTGGTGAGGGGCAGGCGGGATGCTAACAAATCCTAGCCAGAAGAAGGCTGTACATGACTCCCTGTTCAGGAGGCCAACATCCTTTTCATTTCAGTAGAAGCATTGACTTTCTTCAGACTTTTTTTTTATTTATTAAACTTCTTAAGATTTTATTTGGCAGAAGGAAAAAGGCTCTGCAACATTCCCCAGTAGGGTAACTTTAAGCCAACCGGTGAAATTTGATACGTGTTCTTAATCTCCAAGACTTCTGTTGACATCACAAGCTGGGAAAGTGGAGCCAAGGACCGGGGGAGCTGAAGTTTGGATTACATGAAGTACACTCTTTTTGTTTTTCTTTCTAAGCTACTATTGCTTTTAGTACAAAACTAAAGAATTAAAAGAATTTTAAGGGCACGGGGAGCTGTATCTCTAAATAACAACAGTAGTATGCAATGGTCTGGATTTCAAGTCAGTCCGAAAGAGAAGACAGAATTAACAAGGAAGCCAGTGGTCCAGAGCTGGACCAGGAAGAGTGCAGGCCTCATGTAACTGGGAGTACACAAATAAGAGGGATGAGATCCTTGCAAGGGTTAAGACAGCCAAAGCAAAGCCTTTCCTTCTCCATGACTCCAGAAGAGCAGGGAGTACACAGGACGGGGGAGAAGGCCCCTGCTACAGCAGAAGTGCTTGTACAGCACCACGCCACTGCCCATGGTGGCACCAGCTCCAGTAGTGCAGCAGCCTGGATGGTCACAACCTCCACCCTCCTGCATACTCTGGACACCCCCAGACCCCCCAGCTCCCTCAAAGGAGGGGGGCTGGAGGTGACCTCCCTGCCACAGGCCAGGCCCTGGGCTGCTGCCCCAGAGAGGCGTGCAGCCCTGCGGCCATCAGCCTCTGCCTAAGCTAGGGCTCTGGGACTCCAGCTACTGGGCTGAGGTAGCAGGTCCCCAAGTCCATCATCTTTTGGGGTTTTCCTAGCTGGACCAAACCCTTAAAAAGCTGGAGAGCCTACTGTGCACTGTGAGCAAGCAACAGAGCACCAGGAGTCCAATCCTGCTCTTACTGATGTCAAAGGAGGGCTTTACTGTTGACTGAAATGGGGCCAGGATGACATCTTCACAGTCACACAGAGGAAACAATAAAAAAAGGCAAACATCGCAATCCTAAATATAACAGCAGATGTCAGATCATACATTTTCAGGCAAAAGACACTGAAATAAAGGGTTTGAAATGTTAATTGCCACTTTTGGATACAGTCCTTTACAACAGCCCACTCCAGTGAGGTTGTAGATCTCTGAATCCTTTTAGATAGGTTGGGGTAAGTTGGCACCTTCACATTGCTTTTTCTTAAAGAATTTAGATAAGACACTTCTAACTTGTGGCAGGGGGTGGGGGGAGAAGGGAAAACTTTTTTAATTGCTGCTTTTCATGTTTCCACATTGTTTACCATCAACTTTAAAGACACAGAAGTTGTGTTTCCTGGAAGCTCTTAGAGCAGAAACGTGATACCATAGCCTGAAACACACCTTCCGCTCACAGGCCAGGCACATTCTGCTCATTCACAGAAACAGATCACCTCACCACCCTGCCAGGCTTGAGGGAGACATGCACAGAGCCTGGAAATCAGTAAACACCACAAAAAAAACAAAGCTCAGTTTCATAGACCCAATTTCAATGTATTGACATGCTACTTAATGCCTCTCTTGGAGGAGCTCACAAAATTTTTTAAAGAGAGCACAAATTCCTTTCATTACTTTTACAGAATAAAACCTACAGAATAAAAACCCTATCAGAGTGGGAGATGGCAGGTCTGTGCCATTAAATGTTTAGACTCTGCTAAATGTCCTACTCTTGCTACATTTGTCACTTATGCCATCAAGTGAATGACCCCAGACAGCACTGTATGCAAACTTTAACCAAGGGGTAGAACAACCATATCTAATCACAGGCAATGGAAGACTTTTCTGACCATTCAAGAAAAACTCTGGGCAGAAGCCTATTAAGGTTGTCCTCAGTGGTTGCAAGACAGAAAAATGTAAAAAGCAAACAAAACTCCCCAAAGCAAGTAACACCTGCAGAGAAAAGGTTTATCCTATTACAGGAGTGACCAAACTCAATTTTTCCTCACTACTAAGCCTGAAGACCACTATTCACAGTCTTATGCAATGGTATGGGGTCAAACGGGGGCAGCAGAGGCTGGAAAGCAGGAGCTAATGTTAGCACTGTATATTTTTATGACCTTTAGTATGTTTACAGAATACAGAAGCTATTGTCTAGAAGACTTTCATGCCTCTCTGTGCTGAGGGGCAGGGAGCTGGTGAAGAGGATTATGAACAGTGTTCTGCTGGTGCATGGAAACCAGAGTCAGCATCCCAGCAATGGTGGATTGCTGACCCCCACCCCAACGCTTCACCCCAAGCCAATTTAAGAGCAGATAAGAACTGTAAAAAACACACCAGCATGTGACAATGAATGGGAAAGCAACCTTACTTCTACAAAAAAGGCAACAAAATAATCCTTAGTCTTCTGCTGAAATTTTGTACATAGCTTTGGAGCCCACACAATTCCATCATTTCACATTCTGGACAACTCCTGGTAAATACAAGATAAAACAATACATACACTAGTGCTTCTGTTGCAGCAACCCAGTTTTATACTCACCCTTTCTTTCCCATACAGAAAATGTTCTTATAGAGGAGCCTTTCCTTTTCCTTGGCCACAGAGGTTCCTCATCCCTTAATATGCCATCAGCCACATCCAATGCTAACTGAATGAGCAAATGTTGCTTCTACAAGCTTTTTGGATACAGGTGTCATAATTGGATGCTCACTCTGGTGCAGTCTATTTTGATGCAGAAGTATTCTCAGGTCATGGAGAGGCCCCATAAACACAGAAGGGACAGATTTATACTTACTTGTACCTTCTACATTATTATAGACATCTAAGAAATAGCTTAAGCAAACCATCTTCCTCCTCCTATATACAGTGATCCCAAGACACTTCAATGACTGCCTTCTTTTCTGTCTTAGCTACTTAGACTGGAAACTTCTGAAAGCAGGGAGGGGTTTTGGGGGTTTTTTTTTTGTCAGGGTGTTTGCACAGCAGATTTCCCAGATGTGCTTCAACTGAGCATGATACCTCCAGATAACATCACTATATTATTACTGTTGTTGCTGCTATGCAAAAATCCCATCTTTTTTCCACATGCTGCAGTACCCTGGTCAAAACCATGAACCAAATCTTTTTAGAAGCTGGAAAATCTGCTGACCATCAACTCAAAAACACATTTTCACTAGAGGTTTTCCTACTTTTTCTACTGTGCACAGCAAGCAGATGATACTGTCTTAAGGACCTCAAAACTAAAAATAAAATTATAGAAAAGAGAAACATATTAGCCTTCATTGTATGAATTAGTAGAGTGATCAAAGACAAAAGAGAAAAAGGACAAGAGTCAAATCCACTGACGATTTATCTTGTGGGAAAATGTCACTGATCAGTTACGTCCCTGTAACTTCAGCACAGTTACTGCCCATGTGTCCACAGCCTCTAACAGCAGAGGGTCCCAGACACAGACCCCTGCGGGGCTCCCCGTGACTGCACACCAGTGGCAGCCAGCATGGTCAGCCTCCCACAGAACAAGAAGAGGCTAGTTTGGGTCATGTCTTTCATCTGGCACCTTCAGCTTTCTGTTTTCCAGAAAATCGTGCTGAAGACAAACCCACTTCTACCCCTAGTTCCTCTCCATTTTGAAAATACTCTCTGCAGTTCTATACAAACCGTATACACTCTAGAAAACTTGCCTGCTCAGAATCTACTCAATAAACGATAGGCACACGTGGACAGGAGTTCCCAGACCAGAAACAGTAGGTGACTGGTGACCATGAACAAGTTGCAAAGAAACTGCTACAGCCTTTGGCTCCTCTACCAAGGCACTTTTTCACATGTTGATTAAAAAAAAAAAAAAAAAAAAAAAAAAAAAAAAAGAGTCTCACTACAACCTGTGCTGCTTCCCTTTGGATTTTATCCTTTTTAATAGACGTTAAGAAGAATCCATTTCTTGGGGGGGGGGGGGGGGGGGGGGGAGAGGGGGGTGGAAAACAAACCAAAACCACCAAAAAACACAAGCAAGATTTCTGCACTCCATAGCAGGCCAATTCCCTGACTTCCAACTAATATCTCAGACTCCCCAAAGGCCATAATTCATTCTGCGAATATCAGAGCACTCTCAGATTTTTGGTGTTCAAATGAGCAACTTTGCTTTGCACTGTTTCAGACCATACCATTACTGGGGAAAACAGAACATTAGGGAGAAAAAGATAGGTTTGGAAAAGTCTGACTGAGAAGGGGAATTCAGAAATTTTCCTCAAACTTTAATATTACCAGGAGCCATCTTTGTAACATGGTCTCTGTGCTCTCAATGGGTTAGCAAGCTGTTGGAGGGGAGGGAGGATATAAACACCTTATGAATACTCACTCTTGCAGGACATTCACGGTATGCTCAGAAAGGAACTGTCACCCCACTCACATCGTTCATATCATTAACCTTTTTCACATGTCTTCTTCCAGGCAATTGGTCAGTGCCTTCACACACCATCACATGTACATAGCACCAGCTGCATGGGGCATGAGGAGACTCAGCTATGGAACAACTCTTCAGAGTTCCTCCAGATTGTCCTGGGGGTCATTAGTAGGCAGGAGGAGCTTAAGCATCCCACCAAATGTTCCTCAACTGGTTGGTCAGAGCTGGCACTTGAGTAACGAGGAAACTGTTTTTTCTCTTCTCTGAATGAGCTCTATTTCTCAGTGTCGCTTAGAAGGAGCGTTCCTTGACTGGGGACTGGAGTTATTACTCTGGTTGCTCCCTGGGAAAGCTAGCTCAGAGAAGGGGGCAAGAACATGTTCAGGCTGTGCTACTAGGTCACCAAAATCTTTAACAGTTCACATGGCAAAGGTTGCTCTAGGAAAGATTCTGGATGCAAAGGTCTGAGCACATAAACCACCATCAACCGGAGTTACCGACATTAATGCAAGAACACCACAACACTCCACAGCCGGATCTTTAGCACAGACCACGAGCCAGCGGTTTCCCCATCCTGGGATCTAACTCCTACATGTTCTATCTTTAGCAGCATCCTGGTCTGCCGTATCTGTGGTTGTATCATTTTTGGAAAAGGCTGCTTGTTATGGGAGTAGAAACAGACAAAGGAGTCTGAAACCTGAGGAGCAGACAGATTGACAAAATCAGTTCACATTTCATTGTTATTTAAATTCTAGTAAATCCAGCCCTAAGAACAAGGAAAGTCTGGATGAAATCCAGTAGATTCTTTGGCCTGACTAAACAGTGCCGTACTGGAAGCTGAGACAGGGAGAAAAGGCTTTAACCAGCGCTTGCATCCTCTCTGTCCTCGGGCTGACCCAGCACAGCTGTAGGACTTGGACATGCTTGACCAGCTCAAAGGCCTGTTTTCAAAGAGAGGGCTGGAGCGCTCCTACCACAAAACTGCACAATCCATCTATACGCAGCCTTGTGACTGTGAATGGACATCCAGCCCTTCTCGTGTGCCACCCATGCTCCATG
This sequence comes from Pterocles gutturalis, assembly GCF_000699245.1. Lineage (NCBI taxonomy): Eukaryota > Metazoa > Chordata > Aves > Pterocliformes > Pteroclidae > Pterocles > Pterocles gutturalis. Next base: position 4,238 of record NW_010113627.1, on the reverse strand, counting down.
TGTTTGTGCACTTGCACACCAAGTCAGCCTCTGAACACCATCCCTTTTGAGTGGTAACGTTAAAGTCCTCCTTACAGCCTTCTGCCAGACACGTCTCCTCTCTTTGCATTGTTTCCTCTCTTACCTCTAGCCCTCAGTCCTTCTTCCCTCCTTCAAACCTGGCTTAAAACCTTTCTTCCTAAATTAGCAACTCTGTTTGCAATGTTTTGATTTAGTTTAGTTAGGACTGCTGGGTTTGGGCATTTTGTATGCGCACTGTCTGATTAAAAACAAGTACACTCTTATTTACACTGGTTTATACTTTCAAAAAAGCACATTCAAGCTCCTAACAGGCAGACAGTCTGTCAAACATTCACACCCTCCCTTAGCTGTGTCTTTAAGAACTTGAGGATTTCTTCCCATGCATTAGTGGTCCAAAAATATTTATAAATTAAAAATATATACATATTTGAAGGTTCGTATTAGAGCTGAATAATGCTTGAACCACTGGAAAACAAAGGGTTTTTTAAAAATTCAAAACCCAAGATAGATATTTGAAAAGAAATTGACTAAAATAAACTTTCCAACTACATTTTTTTATAGTCAAAATAAAGGCTTACAGGAAATGTAACACTGAAATTATAAAAAATAAATTGTTCCTGAAATGACCAGAAAAGCCATCCCTTTACATTCTTAAATAATAAAGTATTTCCAGCAAACTCATGTGATCACCAGAAATAACTAGAATAGATCTCTAGCTCAATTTGACTGGGAAAGCAGCACATACCTTTCCAATCAGTAACTCACAAATGTCACCCTGTATTTACAGTGTGCAAGACCACAGGGCAGCCTTTCTCTCCCTTCCCTGAGGCACACCAGTATTAACTAGTACACTTTCTGGTTGCCTGAGCACAGCCAGCCAACCAGCTATGTCCCAGATCGAGTCCATTTGAAAACATTTGTCTTTAGTCTTGCCAATGTTGCACATGGGCCATAGCAACATAGATAAGAGCTACCATACAAGGAAATAGTTTTAGAAATGGCATCCTCTTGCCTCCAGTGTTTCAGATGCATGTTTGGGCATCATCCTCCAACTTCCTGGAATACTGGAGAGTTTCCGCTTACCAAAATCTTCTTTATCCCATGACAGGAAAGGCCGCTGATGTAACAGATGATCCCTCCCAGCTTTTATCACAGCAATGAGAAGGAAATAAGATCTCATCTTCCCTTTTAACGTACTGTCTCAGTGAACAGGCACCATGTGTTCTTCAAGGTGATAGTTATTAACCAGTTGCCTGTTGAATCCCCCCAGGATTGGCATATTTTTTCACTTTCTGAAGGACCATGAGACAGAAGTACCAATATTTTCTAGTAGTCCCAGAGCAATCTCGAACCTTTTCTGCCTTAAAGTGAGTGCTTCTTTGGAGATGCATTTCTTTCTCAAAAGAAGTAAAACTAAACCGTAATACAAATCTCTTTGCAGACTCCTACTAATATTTCAGTCAGGTTGTCCATACCAAAATATCAGCCTACAGACAGGTAGAAACTCTATTTGCTGGAAGCTGGGTACCTACTCCTGTAGTGGTATGGGGGTCACTGGATGCTCAGAGCAAGCACCTCATGATGCACATGACTGCTCTGTGTAGACAAAACGGCAGATTAGCCTGGCCCAAGCTACCATGAGTATGAAGTATCACAGGGAATGCCAGCCCTCCTGAAAAATCCTTTCAGGGCTCCAAGCAGGATGGGCTAGCGATCCTGGAGAATACTCTATCCTTGAGTAACAAGACAAGGAGGACAAGAAAACTGGGATGCATCAGTACCATAATGACAACCACGCTTGCTGTGACCTAGTGCTGGCACACGATCAGAGAAGCAGAGGATGGAAGAAGAGGGATTTCTATTTTCAGTGTGACAGAGCAAGTCTGTTTTCTGATGTTCAAAGTGGGAGGTTTGATGTTTTGTAAAAAAAAAGGTTTCAACATCACAAGGCACTTTTTCTGGCTTGTAGGTTCAAAGGAAAAATGTGACTGGCCAGGATCAAAAGCCTTACTCAGCCATGGCTGATAAGCATGTGCTTTATGGCACCTGTCCTGTAAATAGGGTCCTTCACCTTTCAGAGCACATTGCAGCTATGGGACCACATACAGCAGAGAGAAGTGGGACAGGCCACCTCCCTGTTTACTACGGAAATAGAATAATGAGAATCTCTAACTACAGGTACCTATGAAATGTATTTTAGCCCAAGCTTTGCATCCTTTCAATAGGCCAAAGCCTTGTCAGGTTAGTTGTATTAAGTTTATAAACCCTTAGAATAGGTTAGTTATTATAACAACACAATAACAGCAATTTCACTTTTTTGCTGATATTTCCTTCTTCCCTTCCCTTAACTTTTCGTCTTCTGGTCCTTCTTTCCCTCCATAACATCAAATTACTTATTAGTAAAATGTATAAAGTTATTTATGTTTCAAAAAGTGCAGATTGTTGCATTCTTTTTTCAGCTAGTTGGAACTACATTAGAGTTTAAATGCCTCTCACACAATGCTTGACCTCCTCATTCCAGTTTTAATGAAGGAGAACCATTGTGCACAAAGCAGATGACTAGTACTGAAAATACTTGATTGTTTTCCAGCTTCTGCCATGTGCTTCTTGGGTGTTTTCCAGGAATTAATTTTGCTTTGCTGTGCCTCAGATAAAAATACTTGATTGTTTTCCAGCTTCTGCCGTGTGCTTCTTGGGTGTTTTCCAGGAGTTAATTTTGCTTTGCTGTGCCTCAGATGTGAAATGGAAATAATATTATCCAACAGCATGATATAGGAACCATATATTATCATTGCTGCTAAACCAAGGAACACATTCACAGTTTGGCTTTGCGGTTCTAACACCCTTAAAATAAACAAGGAATATATATACCTCCCATCAGAAAATAATATGAAATGGAAATAATATTATCCAACAGCATGATATAGGAACCATATATTATCATTGCTGCTAAACCAAGGAACACATTCACAGTTTGGCTTTGCGGTTCTAACACCCTTAAAATAAACAAGGAATATATATACCTCCCATCAGAAAATAAAACATGAGAATGCACTTCACCCACAGCACCATTTTTAAGCATGGGAATAAGAACTACATTTATAAACTGAAAGGAGGGAGACAAGTTATTTACAACAATGTAAGAAATCCTAGCAGAGATGGCTTGCTCTCAGCAATTCTTAGCACCATGAGCAATCTATGTACACAAATGAAGTCTGTAAGTAACCGCTGTGCTCTGTTACATGAATAGGGGCTCAGGAAATCTGTTTCCCCAGGAACTCTAGAGAAAGAAAGCATCAACAGTAGCTAAGAGAAAATGATTATTTCCTGGTGACATAAACTAAAGTAGCTAACAAAAAAAAAATAATCCAGTGATGGAAACAACAGATAAGTCACCTAACTAATTTGGCAATTAAAAAAAGATAAATAGGAACTTGCTTCCTGAAGAATTTGAGCCTCCTCAGAGCCAGAAAAAAAGCTGGATGCCATAATCAGTTTTATAGAGAGTATCTGCCACTGTTTACTATCCTCTTGCCCCAGGGTAGCTAAACGGCTCATGTTAGGAGCAACATTCAATAAATATTTAGCTTTTTTTAGAATGGACTTTCAGTGATCAAGAATTTCCTTTATATGGGATACTTCTGTCACATTGGCTAATACTTCACTTCGCATACTCAGAGAACAGCCTTAAGTTTCAAGTTGCTTTGAATTCATGGAAAAAATATCAGAATGAAGGGGGGGAAAGTAATGTTTCCCTAAGAAATCATAATGTGCAACTTCCTGTAAGAGGCTGCTCTTTGAAACGCAGCAGAAGATAGCGGCTCTCTCCAGCACTCACTAGGCTGCTAGAGATTTAAAGATGAAGCGTGCAGAAGCACAAAATTAATAATTATATTACTAGATACTTCCTATAGAGAAGTGGAGACATAGACGATACTTGTGCCGGCTGAGGCAACCGGACCGACCCGCTGGCTTTTCCTTTTTCGCAGCGCCGGTGCCCCCCGCACGCTCCAGACCTTCTAGGGAGCCTGAGGGACTCCGCCGCTGTGCCTCCGCGGGTCCGTCATCTTCTGGCAGAGGCACAACTCCGGAAAAACGGACTGTTCGGACGGTTCAACACATTAACCGCTCAGAGCCCAGTCCAGAGTTTGCGAGCTCCCTCCCCTCCTCTAACAGCTTAGAGTCCGTGAGAGATGCAAAAGGAAAATAGGGTTTCT
>NW_010113626.1:381-1761 GCF_000699245.1 Pterocles gutturalis | reverse complement strand
ATGGGATGCTCCAACTGCCGCCTCCCCAGTCCCTTCCCAGCCCCTCCAGCTCCCACAGCTTCACCCATCCTGCACCACGTCCCCATTCCTGGCTGCCTCCCAGTGGGGCATCATCCTGCACAGAGGAAACACATCAGTGAGGCTAACTACCTCCCCTCTCGCTGCGGGGGCCCTGCTCGGAGGCAGGAGTTGTGGAGACTCGCTCAGACGCTGCCTAAGGCTCAGGTTTACTTTGACCCTGGCCCAGCGCTGTCCTTCCACACACCGGACCCACGCTGGGGAGCCCGGCCCCAAAGCGGACTGTGCGTCTGTGATATCCCCGAGGCACAGCAGCTTTTCCCACCGGATCGCTGGGATGAAATCCCTCCCATTTGCCCCAGATTCGCTTTGGCTCCAGCTCCCAGCAGCCACAGCCTCCTGGCTGGCCCATGTGTGCAAATGAAGCATCTCCCTCCTCTGTTTCCTCTTCCCCGAACACTTTAAGCATCGTTTCACCTGACACAGCCTGAACACCCCAGCTCCTTGGGCTGACCACTCCCCCAGCAGGGACACACACACACACGGCAGGGGACCACTACGGGGACAGCAGAGTGGGTGTGATCCTGCTGCAGCAGCGGGACAAGCCACTGTCCCTGGTTGAACACCGTAGGGCTGCCTCAACCAACCAGCCTGCAGCCCCTGGCAGCTCCCTGGGGTCCCCGACAGCCCCACGGGGTCCCCGGCGATGCTGGGGGGCCGGGCAGGGTGCAGGCATTAGACGGAGCTGCCCCCGCCCAAGCTGCCATCCTCTGCAAGAAGCCAACACCCTTGGCTTGTCCCCTGCAGTGACACTAGCCAGGGACAAGCCACCTGAAGAGGGGGAGATGGAATCCCCAGCAAGTGCTGAGCGCCCCATGGGCCCCCGTACCTTCAGGATGAGGTCTCCCTCCTGCAAGGAGCTGCCTTTCGCCGCCAGCCCGTTCTCCACTATGTGCTTGATGAAGAGCTGACTCCCCAGCTTCAGGCCGTACTCTGCACCAGAGGGAGCCTGCGACAGTGCTGGAGGCAGGCGGGCGCAGGACTCCCCGGAGGTCCCCCCTCGCCACCATCCCCAAAAGCCCGTCCTATCCCCGTGGGGCACTAGCAAACCCCAGAGCTGAACTCTGCAACCCCATGCTGAGGCCAGGCGGGTTTGGGCAGCCAGCACGGCGTACACTGTCCCCTTGACACATGCCAGACCCTGGCACCAGCCCTGCCATCGCATCCTCCCCCGGGGGACGCACGGCCACAAGTCAGGGAGCCTCACCTTCATCCTGCTTCTGCTTCACCAAGACCGACGTGATGGGCTTCATTGGCACGTCCTGACGCGGCAGGCGCTTGAAGCCCGACACCCGGGCCCGC
>NW_010113626.1:0-289 GCF_000699245.1 Pterocles gutturalis | reverse complement strand
GCTTGTGGGGGCGGTGGTCATCCCGGTGGTGGCCAGAGCTCCTCTCGCTGGACGAGTCCCCGTCATAGCCCTGGCTGTGGTCCAGGTCGTCACGGGAGTGGTGAAGGGCTGGATCCGCACCGTGCGACCCGTAGTCCTCATCCAAGTCCTGGCGCCGGGGTACGGCAGGGGACCTGGGGCTGCTCTTGCTCGCGGGGAGGTAGATTTTCTTTGATCTTTTCAGTGTCTGCAGGTGGAAAGTGAGACGGAGGGGATGGCAGGTGGAGGCACCTCCGCCACGAGGGGGTTC
>NW_010113625.1:0-8723 GCF_000699245.1 Pterocles gutturalis | reverse complement strand
TTATATAAAAATATAAATTATATAAACATACATTGTAATTACCCTCATTACGTGTGCAGAGTAGTGCAGTCCAAGATGGCTACACACAACCCATCATATTTTTATTAATCCAACATTAAGTAAATTTGAGGCAGCTGGAGTCAAAATTATCTTCCTCACATTTAACGATTGTGAAAACTGTTGGGAGTACTACTAATACGTAGTGTTATCCATGAAATGGCAGTGACTAGTGAACTCCTGAAATAATTGAAAGTTGATATATTTAAATTCTCATATTAATAGACAATACAATGATGAAGAGGTGGAGAAATAGAAATTGTGTTTTTTCCTTTCATTGTCTCGGTTTTTTCTTGGTGGCTGAAAAATTTAGGACAACCTGCACTGTTACGTACATAGGAAAATCTTGTGCTTTTTTCCACTCTACCCCCGTATAAGATGGGAGCCCAAGACACATGGTAGTATTTAAGATGTAGGAGCACCCTGGAATTAATGGACTTCACTGTTTAGATTTCTGTTTTGTTCTCTGTTTCTTTCCCAAAGTCAAGTTGGCTTTTTTGATCACTGCTTAGCATTGAGCTTATATTGTCATGAAGTTATCTATTTTAACTGCGACTTCTCAGTTATAATTAGTAGTAATTACCTCAGAGCCTATAGTCTTCTGTAAAGTTGAGATTTTTCGCCAATTATGAACATTACATTTATTGGTGTTGAAATTTTGTTGCCATTTTATCAACCAATCACCTAAGGTCACCATTTGTCTTCGTTTCTCTGAAAATGGTAGCAATAGCTGAAAACCTTGTCACTTGTCATTACTTTCATAGATCGTATATGAATGTGTTGAAAAGTAAAAACCAACAAAGATATTTGTGGGCTTGAATTGATAGCCTTTCTGTACTGTAAAATAGTATTTTTTTCCCCTGCCTATTCCTCTCATTCATTTATCCACTTGCTTTGTATGCTGTGTCAGGTATGTACCTTTAAGAACCTTTTGGTGACAGGTCTTACCAAATTTCTTCTGAAGTATAGGTGGACTGTATCAATTAAGTGTCCTTGTGTGCATCCAAGGCAAAAAATAGCAACAGGTTTCTGAGGCATGACTTCCCTTTGCAGAGATGGAGTTATCTTTTGTTCAGTGTACCTCATTCAGATTGTATTGGAATTCTTTTTTTCTTCAAAGTTGAAACAGCATGTAAGCACAGCATCTTAACAACATATGCCAGGTGTTGTATATCATCCTGTTGTTCACTGGGAACAAAGAAGAGGCCTTTCAGGATCTTATGGTGTTGATGTTGTTTAAGATCTGAGGAGTCTCATAGCTGCAACTGTTTATTTCTGAGTTTAAAAGTCTCTTATTGCAGTTTATCTGAATATAATGGTCACTTTATTTCTCCCCAGCTGCAACTGTGCTTCCCATTATTTCATCTTACAGTGTCACATGGTTCTTATATGCTAAGGCCTGTTGTATAATATTGGAAACCAGGCTGCCAGAACTGTTTCAAGCCCATTTGATATGCAATGCAATACTAAAGCTAGAGCTTGTAGAAAATGTATCACTGAACCCTGGAGTCCTGCTTTGAAAACCTTGCATGTACTTGCAAGGAGAATAATCCTCCTGAGTGCAATGCAGCTACTGGTTTATACTGAAATCTGGTATACTCTACTGAATTCTAAGTGGTATTTTTAGTAGCATTAGCTTTAATTTATATACAGTAAAGGTGTATTGTATATGTAGTACTGTTTATAATATTTTATTGTAGCTTTTGATAAAATATCTTTTTTTTCTTGTAGCTTGAAATCTTGACAAATTTAGCAAATGAAGCCAACATATCAACTCTGCTTCGAGAATTTCAGGTTTGTGCAAAAGTGTAATCTTTTTATATGAAACGTTCTCTGTTGGCCAATTGCAATTATTGGATGTTTCATCTATCTTCTTAGTCTTAAATTTTTCAAGTTAAAGCCTTTTCCAGGACTAAATGTTCTCAGAATGGAAATGACACTCTCTTATAATGGATAATGGGCTTTTTATATGTGGAAAGGAGTTTCAGTGTTTTGCTTCTCCCTCTCCTTCCAGCTACCAAAAAAAAAAAAAAAAAGTGATGAGAAAAAGCTCAGTCATTCCAAATTCTTTAAAGCAAATTCTACCAACTTTACTGACACTTTAAGTAACCAGATGATAGGGTCTTTAATGTCAGCAATATTTGGCCATTTGCCTTTAGTGCCAAACTTCATTTCTGTAAGTCATTTGATGAAATAGTCTTATCTACAATATCTGTATATGTCAGCAAAATATTCTGCCTATATTGTGAAACAGTGTCTGTACTTCTTCCTTTCCTCTTTGCTTATGACATCTATTTTCATTGCTTCAGTTCTCTGACTGGATTTCTCTGAAAGGTACTGGTTCTCAGGCAGGTAGGTTATTCACAGTTTCACAGATGCTCCTGGTTAAATGAACTGAAACCTCTTCGAAGAGAGAGCTTATCAACTCCTCCTGACATTGCACGCAAACTAATTGCTGTTTTTGGGTAATTGCCGCCTGCCCCAAGCTTTCTTGAAATCAAAGGTTTGCATGGCCGTGGGTGACCAAAGCCAGCAAGATAATGTCTTCTAAAAGTGACAATGAGGTGAAAAAAGTGTAACTTATAATGTGCAATGTAGCTTTCTAGATCAAATTTATTATATAGTATGTTTATCTTATGAGGATAATATGGTAAGTCATTGGTTGACAAGAGTTATGTATTGACTAATGAAAATCATGTTTCCTTAGACTTACGTGAAAAGCCAAGATAAACAGTTTGCTGCAGCTACAATTCAGGCTATAGGCAGATGCGCAACTAACATCACCGAAGTGACTGACACATGCCTTAATGGCCTCGTGTGTTTGCTGTCCAACAGGGATGGTAAGCTAAATGTTCTGTTTGTTTTCTGAGTAGCTGATGGCATTAAACCTTTTCTTAATGAGAACCGCACAGTGCAGATCCTGTTAAAAAGTATACAGGAGTTGACTTTTATGAGAATTTAGCTGACAAGGCTGGATGAAAATAGTGATTCTGGTGCTTCTTCTTGTTTAAAACACTTCACAAGGCTCTCATAACCAGTGCATACATATTTTCTCTTTTCCTAGTGAAATCGATTACTTATGGCCTGCAATTACGTGTTTACCTATTTTTTTTCTCAAAATGCCATAATTACTGGAATGTGCTGTTGTTATCATAGATTACAGTAGTTTTACTGTTATATGTGTAGTTGCATCAAAACAGTTAGCCTGTAGAGGGTGCTGTAAGCTTGGAATGGTTTTTTTTTTTAGTGTATCAGTGCCTAACTGAAAAAACATATAAATAGTTTTAGGATAAATGGTCCCAAATTTGGCTTGCTTTTGTAATTCAGCCTTCTGTTATTTTTATATAGTGAAACGGGGTTGTAAGTCTGTAAGGAATATAACAAGAAGCAGATAAAGTCAAATAGGATATAGCAGCACTGTAGATCAATACCTGACAATATTGTATATTCTTACTAGTTACCAATACATATTACACAGAAGGAAGTCAATAGAAGAATCAGAAGATTATTGTGTAATGTACAATATACATGAATAAGGTTGGAAATAGAGTTAAGAAAGATGTAGTTAAAAATAATATCAGGAAGGAAGGAAAGTGTGGTTTTGGGGTGGCCTGAAGTAATTAAAATTGTTCAGAGAACATAGGTGAGACCTACTCTAAACTTTGAAAAGCAGCATTAATTCCTTTCCATATCTACTGGACGTGTTTTTCGTGGTAATGCTAAGAAAGCCTTTATTAGGGGCATCACTTTGGTAGCACATAGTCATCCTGTGACCCACTGATAGACTCGGAGCTTTCTCTTGTTTGATCTATGAACTACGAGTACTCCTCCTCTCCCACTTCACCTTGTATCAGAAATTCCTTAAAGGCATAAGTGTGTATCTTGCTAGTTTTAGTATATGTAACTTTAATTTCCTAGTGCTCTGGACCTTATGGCCCTTTGGGCTTTTCTGGTTACCAACTGTGTTTAAAATATCTTCACGTGTTTTGTTGCAAGGCTGTGTCTGTGCAATGTACCTTTTTGTGTTACATCCAGCAATGACCATATTAAAAATAGAAGCTTCAAAGCTTGTTATTGTTTCTGCTGAATTCTACTAGCAAGCTTCTTCTAGGTCGGTAGGGTCCTTTCAGCATGTACTAATCCCCATTTTTTTTTGGTCTTTAAAATAATAAAACTGTCACTTCAGAATACTGGGTTTGTGACTTAATAATCTTTCTGTTTTCTTGCTTTTATTTCTTTATGCTAAGAAGACACCAAGATAAGAGGACAAGCCTTTTTACCTTTTATCATAGCTTCTCAATTTAATGTTTTCTTCCAAGTAGTTCTGTATATATACACACACACATATGTATATGTATACAAAGATCTGTCTCAACAAGATTAATTTCTTGAGTGTTTCTAAGTAGTTGTCTAGCAAATAAAATTATCTTCTTGTTCTGAAAGACTGCAAAGGCTATATTGAGGATCTTTCAACCTGGCTGTTGGTGAATTGCTTTACCGTAGCTGCAATGTCTTTATTCCTTCTTTCAAGGAATGAATAGAATGGCATAATTTACATGGTACCTTTCCTCAGGTGGCAGGAAATTAGTGATAGTCACAGCTTACTGAACATAAGAAGAGCTTTGGGAATGGTAAGGGAGAAAAAAAGAGATCTAACATGTATAGGAGAAGAGATTTAAGAGTCTTGGTTAATCTTACTTTTCTCCAGTTTTCACCCTTAAAATGTGTGAGCAATCTGTTTGTCGTGCTACTTCTTCCATGGTTGTTCAAAGCCTGGAAGCAGTTCTGCTTTATTTGCATAGCATGAAGCCCAGGCTGGTAAGTGCAGCAGGTTCTGAGGTCCCTGAAAGCAGAGTTGGCTCAGCTTTCTTTGTGCTGTTTTCTTATTATGGGGAATTCACTGCAATGCAGAAGAGAGGTGACCAAATGAATTCTACCAAATTGAAACAGAATCCTGAGGAATGAGATTGTGGCAGAACCAACTTCTAAATACTGTGCTCTTGTTCTGAAAAGGCCTTTACTGAGGGTACAACCCAACAGACAAGATATCTTGGCTGTTGCCAAGAAATTCAGCTTTAAACAAAGCACTCATAAATACTCAAAACTTCAAGAGCAGTTCTTGACTTCCCCGGAGACGTGTTTCTGGAAGCCGTGTTGAGAGCTGAGAAGTAGTTTCCTTCCTTGTCTGCTGAAGGAAGTACAAAAAGAAAAGTTATTTTGGGTCTTTGGTGTGATGTTCGGTGTTTGTCTGATGCATTTCCTCTGAGCAATTGCCTTGGTAATTTGAAAACCGCTGGCCCCACTATGACATGAAATTCGTTTTAGATGTGAGATAGATATCATTATAGGAAGTCTCTTTTGTCTGTCTGTACTCTGTACTCTAGAGATCCTGCACGTTTTTCTCAGATGGGCGTCTTTCATTTTCTGTTGAAAGCTGGAGGCTGGATAATAGAGTATATTAATGCAATTGTAGGATGTGTAGCTAAAACAATTTTTTTCCTACCAATCAATACAAATTTGAACAGGCAAGTCCTAAAACAGCTGGAACTGTTAATATGTCAGGTAACTACCTAGCTATTGGAGTTACTGTTAGAATGACTGAAAAGAAAACCAATGCCTTGTACCATTCAATTTATATGTATTAATGTGGTTTCAGAGTTCTGTTATTTATGTTATAAGGCTGGAAAAAATAACCAAGTAAGAGCTTAGACTTCAGGCAGTTCTGAAAAGCAGAAACTTAATGTTTGTCTGCATACTTAGCTCTATTAATTGCCTTTTAACTTTAAGTTTCAACCATTTGCATAAACTTCTAATAACCCCAGTAATCATAGAGTCATGGAATGGTTTGGGATGGAAGGGACCTTTAAAGGTAATCTAGTTCAACCCCCCTGCCTTAGTCAGGGACACCTTCCACTAGAGCAGGTTGCTCAAAGCCTCATCCAGCCTGGCCTTGAACACCTCCAGGGATGGGGCATCCACAGCTTCTCTGAGCAACCTGTCCCAGTGTCTCACCGCCCTCATTGTAAAAAATTTCTTCCTATTATCTAGTCTGAATCTACGCTCTTTTTAGCTTAAAACCTCATCCTATCACTACACTCCCTACTAAAAGTCTGTCCCCATCTTTCCTGTAGACCCCCTTGAAGTACTGGAAGGCTGCTATAAGGTCTCCCCAGAGCCTTCTCTTCTCCAGGCTGACCACCCTCTCTCAGCCTGTCCTCATATGGGAGGTGCTCCAGCCCTCTGACCATCTTCTTGTCCCTTCTCTGGACCGAGTCCAACAGGTCCATGTCTTTCTTGTGCTGAGGACTACAGAGCTCGATGCAGTACTCCAGACAGGGCCTCGTGAGAGCAGAGTAGAGGAGGAGAATCACCTCCCTCAATAGCTGGTTATGTTTACTTCCTTACAGTTCCGGTTAGGATCTTTAAATTTGCTCTCACAGATTGCATTAGTTTAGTTCCTATAGTGACACTTCATCTACTGCACTTCATTTTATCAAGATCAGTTCTACATTGTCAACAAGTGTTTTTAATAGTGACTTCATGTCCACTCAGTTTTTTGGGTTCAGTTTTATTTTGCTTAACCATTCTCATTGTTATGTAGTATCACATAACACTTAATGATGAAGGTTGCCATTACAATGTCCCCCACTCTAAATAGTCCAGATTATAATTTTGAAATTTTGAGAATTGTCATCTTATTTTAATATCTGTCAAAACACATTCTGAATTAAATTGATCTGTAGGATTGTACAAGACCTTGAGGTATGTGAAGTAGACATGTTAACCTTGCTTCAAGAAATGAGTCTAGAAAAATGGCTGAGATGTCATCTCAAATAAAGGATGACACAAAAAGCTGCAAGCTAAAATTTAAGCATTTCGGAGGCTTATGGCGTAGTAAAAAACCTTTCTCCATAAAGAAGCTTGCTTTCTAAAAAAAAAAAAATATATAAATTATTTAGAGATATCTTCCCTGTGCCTTTGAAACTTCAGCTTGCTTGATTGCTGAATGAATAGCCCACGTCAGATTAACTCTTGAAATGTTGGAATACCTCTGTGATGTTTAACAAATGGTAGTTAGGCTTTTTCTTTGTTTTAAACTTTGATAGTTTAGGAGAAATAGTTACTCTCTTTTTGTAGTATAAATGAAAATTTGAATGATGTTGAAACAATAGTCTTTGTTTTGGTTTCAGCTCTGGCCATATTTTACTTTTCTTCTTCTCTCTTTGCAACATGAGTTTACTCTGGCATAGAAGCTTACCTCTGCACCACTGGGTTTTTTTCAGCTTCAAAAATAGTACATGTCATACAAGTTGATCAGGCTGTGAATGATATTTGTTACAGTAGTTGAGCGCTCCAGTGCATGACTTAGGCATAAATCTTACAACAGCTTGCTATTTAGAAGCTTCATTTAAATGTACTAGAGGTTAGGTTACAGGCCTGAGAGAGACAGTTTAGAAGGTGAAGAAGTGCAAAGGTAATGTTTAGATATTTCACTTGTTTATGAATTAGCTGTTACTTTTAACATTGTATATTTCTTTGGAAGTTGAGCAACTGTTTGTATTTTTAATGCAGATAGCAAATTGCATATTTTTAATGAAAAACAGATGTTTCTTCATGCTGTGTCTCAATTTGAAAAGGGAAAAATACAAAGTGAAGCTTTACTAACAGGCAATTTCAGAAGAAGTACGTAATAGGATGGTATTTTTACATTTAGAACATTTCTTTGTCCTCTTTTTGCTGCTTGCAACTTGAATCTGGAAGCTGAACTTGTGTTAGTAAAGTGGTTTACATCTTTGTTACCAAGTGAATAGAATTAAGTTCTGCAAAGCCTATTTTGAAAGCTGATAACATCTTTTACAGTCAATCATTTATGGCTTTTTCTTTTGCATGAATGCTTTTAAAGTTAATATTCTTTTTGTCTTAAACAGAAATTGTAGTTGCTGAAAGTGTTGTTGTCATTAAGAAACTGCTGCAAACCCAGCCAGCGCACCATGGTGAAATTATTAAGCATATGGCCAAACTCTTGGATAACATTACAGTGAGTATTTATGCTCAGTGTCTTACTTTCCTTGTTGACTGATAAAAATCACACCATCTCCTTTCGATGTGGGCCATAAATGGAAATAAATATGAGAGAAATACAACTTTTTTTTTTTTTTTTTACATAAAATGTAATTTTTCTTGATCTTAAGGAAGAGGAAGTAGAAGCTATCGGACAGCATCCATTTGTGGCTTGGATCTGAGAAGCTGTTTTGAAAGAGATAACAGGAAATGTTGATGGGCTGCACAAGGTTTGGTAGCTAGTCACATCTCTAGTACGAGCCCCTGGCAAGCAGCACACCTCCCTAGAGAGAGGGTCAGGTTGGCAAATGGGTGCCTCCATACCTCTCAGAAAAGAATCTCCTATTACTATCACCCGTCGCTTTTTCTTAGTCAAGCTAGTTGTTATGTTGATCGGGCTGCCTTGCTTGGCTCCAGTGTTTCTTGCAGTGCAACGGGTCCTTCCTCTTCAGCTTGCAGAGCAGTGAAATGATTCTGCAAGGGCACTTCAGCCTTTGGAGGAAGCCTCTTCCTCCTATTGGTCCTTGCCTTTGCAAGCTTCCATTCCTCTGCATTATGGGCTTCCGCCCTGTGTGCGTTGGTGGCCACCCTTTCTTCTGAGTGTA
>NW_010113624.1:21810-32778 GCF_000699245.1 Pterocles gutturalis | reverse complement strand
CCCGTTTCTCCCTTTTCCCTTTTTTTTGTTCAAATTAAGGAGGGAAGGACTTTTCGCGTGGGTCTTTGCACGGGTGTTTCCGCCGTGGCTTTTACACGGCCATCTCTTCTTCCCCCCCCCCCCAAGAATGAGTCCCCCTAATGAGTCCCGCTGGTGAGAAGGGGGAAATTGGTGGTTTTAAAGCGTAAATAAGATGTCATTTGTGCTGCAGGGGGGCATTGGGAGGTGCTTGTGATTTACGGATACCCGGGGGATTTCACACTCCTGCTACAAATAACTATAATAAACACCGTCCCTTCTTTATGCAAATCTTTGAAAACCTCAGCCCAGCAGTGCCTAGAGTTCCCACCAAGGTGGGGCAGGGGTTCAGGGGGTGCTTGTTGCTTCAACCAATCCAGACACAGTGTCCAAGACCAGGAAAATCGACCTGTTAGCATAAAGTTTTATTTAATTTCTAAATCCTTCTGTTATCCTTGCAGATAAAGTGGTTTGGGTGAACAACGTGACAGGCTGTGTGCTCTGTTTTGGATTTTTCCTTGTTTTTCCTTTATAACGTGCAGTAATACCCTAGCGAAGAACCATTAGTCAGGATAACATTTTCCAGCCTTCCTTTGTGTTACTTGCAGTCAGTTTCTTCTCCTGTTTGGGTCCTTTTATGCAGCAACAGACAAAAGAAACATTAAAAATTAATGATTATATTCCTCAACAGTCTGTAGACTGAAGGGGTGGTTGCAAGTGGTCTATTTTAAGTGGGTTAGAATTCCATTTTTACAAAAAACATGGTTGTCTTAAAAAAACAAACTCTAAATTAATACTTAAATGCTAAAAATTCTACATACTTCCTCCTCTGAGTAGCTGTCTTTTATCAACTTGTCTGTATTAGGAGCCATTCTGAAGTTTATATAAATTTCTAAAATTTCTTCCTAGTGTTAACTGAAAAAATATGATCTGTTAACATAAGGTAGTATTACTATTAAAAAAAGGTGAAAAGTGGTGAATGCTTTATTTTGTTTAGCTGGAAGAGTGGGATTACACCAGTCACGTTCTTTGCTGAGTTCGTGTGCATGAGTAGTTTGCCGTAGTTCTGTGGGAGATTTCACATCCTGCAGGATTTCAGAAACTAGCAGAAATGCTCCTTAAACTGGAAGTAAGTTGTAAGAATATTTGAAAAGTGAGAAAGTTTTGTTAGTCTTGAAAAAGATGGACGTTTGGGGATGCAAATGTAGGTTTGTGCCATTTTAGCAGCAAATCTGGTGGTGGGTCAAGAGCTGGTGTGATTCTCTGCTGTACACCGATATTTCAGCAGAAATATCCCGTGGGGAGTTCTTCCAGACTTGCATGCTCCATGTAAGGAGCCTGGAGGTGGCTGGTGTTACAAACAGGGTGTATTATTGCTGATACAGTGTGTGTTTGCCATTTACTCTGCTCTCCCCCCACCCCGAGATGAAGATCCATATCTAAAAGCCTGATGTCAAATTTTGGTTAGTTTTCTGGATTTATTTGCATGGGACACAAGTTGTTGGAAGATGTTTTCTGGCTATAAAACCGCTGACCAATGTGGAAAAGTGTCTTAGCTTTCTCGTGCTTCCTGAGTAATCCCAAAAGGAGTTTCACCCTCATGTAGTTTTCTTAAGATGTTGGGACATTTCACTCCTTAAAAGGATAGGTGCAGAAACATTTCTTCCTCATCACTAATTTCCATAGGAGCCTGAGGATAAAAGGGAGCAAACAGGTATCTTTGTTTTCCTTATTAATGCATACATCTTATAACTTTTCTCTCTCTTTTTTTAGCGTATGGATTAACTGACCCCTTTGACAAGTTTATGGAGCTGCCATCTCTCTGCTTGCTGTGCTTTCCATTTCTGAGAGGAGAAAGTGGTGTATGAGATTAGAGGAAAATGCCTCGGACAAAACAGATACATCCCAGAAATCTGAGAGGTATGTAGCTCTCAGCTGAGAAAGAAAAGCTCTTGGGAAACTCGGTTGCCATTTCAATTATGAGGTTAAAGGAATACGTATTTAAGACGTCTGTTTTGATCCAGAAATAGTTTGCAAGCAAGTTTTAGGAGTCATCCATGAGACAGCTCTAATTTTGAGAGAAATAAGTGGAATCTGTTCTTATTCCTGCAGTCTGTGTGCTTGACAGCATTCTTGATATTCTCCAGCTTACAGCAATAACCAGCATGAACTTTGAAAATGCAGAGAAAGATGTAGTTTCCTTAGAATTTACAGTTGAAGTATACAGGGAGGTGGGAAAGGTGTGTAATGTAGAAGTGGCATGAGGAGATTTGACAGCCGGTAGTTGTTTTTCTTAATAGTAATCAGTTTGGCTTGCTTTTGAGGGATCATACTCTCCTCCCATGCATGCCTCTTTGTTGGTTATCATCTGTCACACGCACTACCTTGGGCATCGCTAGGTTTGACCTTGGTCTCCTCACTGTCCTGCCTTCCCACAGCCAAATGGTAGCTCATTGGCTGTGGAAAGGTGCAAGCAGGCAAGAGACCTGCTCCACAAACTGGCAAGCTTACATGTCCAGGCATTTCCTTGAACAAAATCCCAGTGCACTGGGAGCCCAGGACTGGGATGGCAGCCACTGACAGATGAATGTGAGGAATCTGATCCTACGGTTATTTGTTACTGTCTTGGTAGAAATGGCCCTGGAGGAATTAAATGAAGGGAAAAATACAGGTCAGTTAATGAGCAGACTTGTATGTTGAGGGAGAACATGCTTCCATCCCTGCCCTCATATGCAGCTTTCAGGAGAACATGCTTCTACCTGCACCCTCACATGTAGCTGTCATCAGCCTTTTTAATGTGAATTTTACAGTTGCAGCATGGAAGCATTCCTTCAGAGAATAAAAGCAATTATAAAACCACAAACATCAACATAAAGTTTTAGGGGCAAGAACAAGCATTTGATTACAGTTTTAACTTTTTATGCCAAAACCCAACAAACATCCGCGCGTGTTTCAGTTAGTTTACGGTTGAGAAGCTCTCAAGTGCTGGTGTTTACAGCTGTATCCAAGACCTTGTGTTTGCAGCCTGTGTCACTGCTACCACTATCAGTCTCTGCTGGAGGAGACATTTTTGCAGTGTCTTTATTCAGGAAGTGCTGAGCAGCATTGTTTGGTGTGATGGATAAACCTCCGTCACAGCTCAGGAATATCATCTTTAGGTGATGCCGTTTCCCCTTCTTACTGAATGTAAAACAATAAATTAATTTAGAGTTCAATTTTTAATATTGCTGCTTACCAAGTTGCTGACATAGCTGAGCTTATGTTTTCTGATCAAATATGAGAAAGATCTAATTTTAAAACTCTTGTCTGATATCTACCCTTGTATCGCTTGAAACTTAATAGGAGTTAAGTCTATTGTAAAGCTTTCTAGTCACTTAAGTAAATGCATTTAAAATAAATAATCTAATTAAGCTCTTAATTGTGTAAGAAAATCATTGCTTTTTTTTTTTTTCCTTGCGTGGTTTTCCCAGTCATTTAGCTTTTATCGCCCCCTGTAATAGTAGCTTTCATCAGTTCCTATTTTTCCACAACTAATGGAGTTCTTGAATGAATTAAGACAGGTTAAATGGTAAGAAGGGAAATAGAGGTATACAGTGAGCCCATAGTTTGAAATTGTGTTGGAACAGTTAAATGGTTGTTAAAACTACACAGGTGCTGCAAACTTCAACACATTGTGAGCATATATTGCTACTATCATGGGTTGTTAGAGGTGAAGTGATTTGAAAAATCAGTTTACCTCTCATTACTTATGCCCTGTCTCCATTTTTAGTCTAGATAATGAGGAAAACTGTATTTCAGTTTCTTTAGTCATTGTATCAGTCTCTGATAACATTGCAGAAAATATTTGCTTGAACTCTCAGTTTTTGCAGGAACTTGAGGAGGAAGAAAGATTTCATGGGTCTGCTTTCTCGCAGCTTGCTTTTATGTATGTAAAGTTATACCAGTCTTAAGTTGACAGTCTTAACCATTACAGCTTCAAAAAACGTGTTGCACTTGTGGTTTAATCTGTGATAATTAGTACCGGTGATAACTAAATCTACAAAAAGAATAAATGTCTGTGGTCGAAGGTGGAACCTAGCAAACTCTTACATTTTACAACTTTTGGAAGACAAAAGTGTAAGATTAAGTCACCTGTAGTTTTAGGTTATAAGGTATTTTGAAGTTGTTTAAACCTGACTGTCACCTTTTGTAGTATGTACAAACAACGCTCCGTGGCCTTACCTGGCTTCTCCCTCCCTTGTCCCAACTCCTCTTGTTGCCCCATAGCAATCAAATCGCCAACAGCTTTAACTGGACTTGTCCGGAGCCCGTCAATGTTTAACTTTTTTTTGAGAGATCACTGTTGAACAACCCTTGACACTGTCTATCCTGTTGTGCTTCAGGTGAGTTACTTGGGTTGCACTTCCAGTCCAAGTCAGTCTGGAGAATAAATAACCAATTCGGAGAACTTAAAGTGTTTTTCCTTTAAAAAGAAAACAAAACACAAAAAAACTCCCATCATAAACACCCCTTCCCAAATTAGTTAATTTGGAGTTTTCGGCAGCATAGGAATAAGTTTTGAAGGTTTTAATATTGCCTGTGTTTACCGTAAGCAACCTTTATTGTCTGTGGAAAATGAGGTAGGGTTGTTTAATATAGAGAGCTAAATTTAAGATTTTGTCAGGAAACCTTAGGGCACTTCTTTCTGTGGCATGGCTTTATTTTACTCATTTTTTTATACTTTTGAGAGAGCTGACAGCCTTTGGCAGATCAGTAGTGGCCCTGAAGTATCAGGATCAGCGAAAATCAAATTTATTTTTGTTGGGGTGTTTTTGTGTGCTGAGGTCTCTCCCCCGTTTTGGCTTTCACTTTCTGTTTGTAGATGAGTCAATATAGTGCTACACTAACATGCTTTTACAGCAGGAAAAAAAAAGTCCTGTCCTCTTGATACAGGTTATGGGAAGCATATATTGCAAATAAAAACCAAATTAGTTGGCAGTTTGTTTTCGTGAGTATGTGTTAGCGACATGGTTTTAATGCCTGACTGTGGGTGAATGAGCGTGTTGTATCTGAAGAGTACCAGTAAGGCATCTGCTCTGCTATGCTCATTTAATTTATGTTGTTTGGTCACATCACCCTTCGCTGCTTCTCACTTAAATATGTCCTCAATGTGAAAAATGTTGCCGTCACCTGTGGACTGATTTGTTAAGAGGAGTTGTGCACGGCATCAGGCTTAAGCTCCTGACCAACTTAACAGTTGTGGTCAAAATTACAAAAAAAATTTACAGGTTTGCAGGTTTCAAAAGGATATGGTTTGGATGCATGCAAGTTCTGAAAAACGCTTGGTATTTGCAGAAGTGAAGGGCAAAGGCATGCCTAGGAAGAGCCTGGCATGGGTTACCTGTTGGCTATAGGGCTGGAACTGCGTTTATAAGCAGGTGTTCCTGATGTTGTCTTGGTCTCTTCGGTTTTTCAGTCGTACCGTGTTGCTAATGAAAAGCATCATCGCTCCCCCTCCAGAAAAGAAGTGTGCTTCAAAAGAGGAAAACCTCTATCTTCTTCAGACATCCAGAGGCTGTCTCTTCTTAATTAACTTTATTTGTTATATGAAGTTTTTAGTCAACTAAAACTAACAAGAAACTGCTTTGCATGCGGTTGCACCCTGTATTTCTATGGCCGATTGGTAAAGATGTGTAACAAAACATGTCAGAGAAGCAGTAATGTACTCCCAGAAGTACAGTTACGTTAGAGAATCACGCTTGTAGTAGGGCTGAGTGGACTTGGTTTGTTGTCAGATGGTTGTGAGGATACAGAAGGAAAAACAACTCATGTTTTTGTTTGCTTAGAAGTACCCAGTTGCAGAGTTTAAAATGAGAAGGTATTTATTATGTGTACAGTGTTTAGCACAGTGTTCTGATTCACCAATACAAAACCATAACAGCAAGATTTTGAACTTTGTATCTTTTTAGGTAAGCTTTATGGGCTTTTTTTTGAGAATACAAGTTGCTGTTTCTGTTTTGCCTTCTCAATCAAATATTTCTATTTGAAACAAGTGGCGGATAGGCTTGTAAAGTTCAACAGCTGTCTCCAAATCTTTTAATGCTTCTCATTTGGTAAGGAAATGCAAGTATAATATGGAGAGCCTTCCACGATAGCTTGATACTTTTGCAGTAGCCTGAAAAGCATGTGTAAGTTTGCTGGGAAGCTGCAGACATTCTGGGTCTTACAATGTCCAGAAGAGCTAGGCATCTGCTATGTCTTCAGTGTGGTTTAGCAAAGGCTCTTTGAGTTGGTTTAAAATTGTAATGTGCTTTCAGTACTGAAAGCTAGCAGGTTGGTATTTCGTATTAGTGTTTTTTGTGTAATCTGTAAAGCTTGAGCATCGATTGGTGTGCTGTGCTTTAGTTCATGATTAGAGTCAAATGACTTTAAAAAACCCCAAAACAAACGAACTAATGCTGAGCTTTTGCAAGGCTTACTTCTGTAACTTGTGCTTGTTTGGTTCAAAAGAAGTGCGCAAGCACAACATTTGACTTTTGGATCTTGGTACTGTTTCTGGCACAAAAATGATGCTTCGCTTTAGAGTGTTTCTGAGGGGCTGTTGATGCGGTATTGGTACATCAGAAGTGCTAGTGGTTTGTGCTCTGTGGCGTACCTGCGGACATCTGTAAAGATATTGTGTATGCATCTTGCTCACGGTTCTGGAGCATGTGTGAGACAGGTGGAACAAGAACTCAGAGCTTTGACTCTGTGACTTTGTTATAGGAATATCCCTTGATTTGGCAGCAGTTCTAATTTCTGTGTATCAGATTGTTTCCTATAATTTCTTCTGCAACCAAATTGGAACCCAAAACCTCCCTCGTGAAGGTAGCGAGAATGCGTGGCTCTCTTGGTATATCATCAGCTGGAGTACCAGCAGGTTCACCTGTAGTGCAGTTAATAGACCATAGAAGTAATCTCTCTGTGCCTCGTATTTCTCATCTGCTATGTGGATATATTTATCTTTTTTGTTTGTTTTTGTTTTACTTGTTCAGAGTGTAAGATCTTCAGGCTGTTTCTTACAGTGTGTATGGTCCAACATCTCACACATTAGAGATCATCTTTGCTACAGCCATTAGATCCTGTTGTAATGTGAATAATGTCTATATTGACATGTGAAAGACTGTGTAAAATACTGTTCAGTGTAAGGAAGGCTGGATTTAAAGCTGTAATTTGCAGCCCTTTCACATCACCTGTCCTGTCCCTGTCTTACTGTTACCTGTCCTTAAATTTATCATGAAAGTATTTTGGACAGGTTCTAGTCCTGTTCACTGCGCGGGGTGGTTGGGCCTTATGTCAGTACCACATCAGCTGTTAAGGGCAGAGAAGATAAAGTTGTTACTGTTTTGAAGCAGACGCTTTGTGGCTAAATAACAGAAAAGATGAGGAAGAAACTGGTAGTCAACGGAGCCAAGCAGTGAGCACAGCCTATTTTGTGCCCTGGTTTGGTTTGCGTAAACACCCTTACTTTTGGCATTCTCCAGATTCTTGCTGCTTCGCTTCACAATCTTAACATTTAAAAGGTATTCTTAAAGGTTACTTCCCAGCTTTTAAAATAGCAAACTAAAAACCCAAGAAATTCTACTGTATTGAACCACAACTCATGAGTCATCGTCATGTTGGGACCTCAAACTGTGACGCAGGCTTTTGCTGCGCGAGCCGTGCGGCACACTGACGTACCCCCGTGGACCGGTCGCTGCACAGTGGAGAAAGAAATCGCTCCCATCGGTGAGTGTTCATCATCATCATCATCTTGCAGAGTTTCCAGCTGTTGCCGAGAAAGCCCCTGCAGCCAGGAGGGAATACTCGCTGCGGGAAAAGTCTCTAGAGAGGAACATCTTTAATATCAACATTTCCCAGTCGGACTCGTTTAAGCCATTGCTGCTGGAGTAGGGGGAAGTGAAGCAGGTCCTGCCTTCTCCCCCCTCAGATGCTCGTTCCCCAGATTGTGTTGCACTCCTCGCTAATGTGTTCGCTGGCCCCACAGTGGAAGAAGTAGTGGTACCCGGAGTGAGTTACGCTAGCATCACAGGTGGGGGGTAGTTTTTTGTGCTGGATGGGTTGTTTCCCAGATGCTGCTACTTGGAGGGATGGCACAGAGCTAGCCTTGTCTCAAGCCTCTTGCTTGACCTCCTTGTCAAACTGTGTTGGAAATCTATTTGCCATGTATGAATAGCAGGCTTTTTGAGCTTCTTTAGTTGTCCAAAAATGGGTACAGTTTTTTCATAAGGATAACAAAAGGTCTGTTCCTTATTTCTAGTGTGTTTGCTTTTCCCTTCGGAACCCCCATCTACCAACAAATTTCAAAGCTGGGAAGTGATGGAGGTTCTTAATGGATGACTTTAAGAATTTTAGTGTCGTGGTAAGCCAGCAGGAAACTGAACTGGTCTCAGTTGACACCCTGATTAAAAATAAAATATAACACTCCCCCTAAAAATTGATGTAGAGCTTCCCTTCAGAATGAACGAAGTTTGGCTGAGATTTAAGCAGTTAAAAAGAGGTCTTGAAAACCAAACTTGATTGTAGTTGGCACTGTCAGCTTTGAATATGTATTTATGGATTTCCGCATATGCATGCTAAATATTAGGAAAAGAAAATGAGGGTAACGCAAAGACAGTCTGCTAGATACAGACGGTGGCAAAAATAGGTGGTTTCAGAGGGAGTTAAAATAATGTGAAGAGGAAGGGTAAAAGAATGGTATTTCAGGTAACAAGATTGCAAAGAAATATCTGGAAGAGTGACTGCTGATGAAAGAATAAGGCTGGAGGAAGGAGCTTAGTTTTGGTTTTAGTTGTGTTGTATTTTGTATAGAATAGAAATCATTATAGTTATGAAATATATGTATATAGAATAGAGCTTATATTATGGCATATACAATGCAGCTAGAATCAGGCTTAAGCTGGAAGAAATTAGTGAAGGGTAAGGTTAAAAAAAATTAATTCATACTGATACCAAAAAAGAAGCAATGAACTGAGGCTTGAAAGCTGTGTATAAGCTAGTTAAATTTCTTTCAGAATATAATGAAGTGGAAACAGTGCAGATCTGTAATTCTGCCTCACCTTTACGTCTTGTATCTTCTTTATTGTTAATTGAGCGTGGAGTAAGAAATGCTACAGAATCTGGCATTTGCTGAAGCATGAGCTCCAAGGTGTTGCGAAGGCCATGAAAAAAATTGTAATTGTGAAAAGAAAAACAAAAAGTAGGATTTCAACAGTTGCTCTTTCAGACATTCCTATTAGAGCCGGCAGTTGGCTCTGCGCTGAAACTGAGACCAGTCTTGTGAGCCCAGGAACAATTAAATTTTGTAAGAGTCACGCTTTCTTATAAGCATTTAGAAAACTTTTAAAAAAATCTTTTTTTTAAAAATCCTTGCATCGCAGAATAGATTTTGGTTTGTCGTGGATTTATGTTAGGTAACTTTTAATGTCTGGTGTGTGAACTTGAAAAACCTACTTTAAAACTCTCCAGGTTTCTCTGTTAATACTCATCTCAGTGTTCTCAAACTTTGAATGCACCAGTCCATGAGACTTGGCAGTTGTGGCCTGTGTTACTGCACAGGTCTTATATCTAAGCCCAATAAACTTTCCAAGAGCGTTTCTACAATTTAAAAATATCGTGTTGCAATTAATTCTCTTTAATAAAAAAAGTACCAAAGGAATTTTAAGGCGTAGTACTGTTTCCTTCAAACTGTTCACTGTGCCGATGTTACAGTCCTTGAAAGGGATTATGTGATAAATACTTAACCTGCTGCTCCAGGTGAGGGTTCTTCGGTTGTCTGCAGGTTAGGGGGTACAGTCTGTTTCACCTAACACTTTGCACAATTGCTGAAGAGCTATTTTGTTCTAACCACAGTCGGTTGTTGTCACCAAAACAGTCACCTGTAGCCTGGCTTGTACTTGGGAAGCTTGAAAAAAGACTACTTGTCGTGTTTTGGGGTTGTGTTTCTTTGTTTCGGTTTTTAATCCTGAAATTACTCCTTTTTGTGTCACTTAAATTTTGAGTTTCGTCTTATGATCAGACAATTTGATTTCAAATTGCAAACTGGTGTAAATATTTATGCTGGAAAATGTAAAGGAGACTTCCTAGAGCTACACATTTTCAAAGAGCTAATTATACCAGTATGTATTCCTAGACATGTTCATTCTTTGTTATGTTGGACTTCTGTAGCAAGCATTTTAGTTCAGTAATGGTTTATGAGATTATGAAGAGAGAAACTCCGGCTCTTACTCAGTTGGAAAAGTAAGATTTTCCTTGCTATGTTCAAACAAATGAATAAACTGGACTTCAAATTTCCAAATGAGATGAGCGGGGCGAAGTGCGGTCTTTCCCTCCACTTGTTTAGATGCATCATAACTCAGAATGTTTACATTAAGAAGAAGGAAGGGGAAATAAACCTCTAGGGCAGATGTTTGGAACCTTCAGTGACACATTTGTGGGGGAGCTCTAGTTCAGTAGGCAAGGCAGTACTGTTTGTTTTCATACAAAAACTTTTAAAATGTCCTTAAAGCTCTTTCAGAATGAGGCTGCTCAGGTCATATGCTGATTTAGCAATTCCTGTATGACCTTTGGTGGCACACTGAAGAAGAAATGTATTTGCAACAATCTGCAGGTTGTGAAAAGCAGAAGGGGAATCTTTGTCAAGGCAGGGTCGAAAAAGTCTGTGTACTTGAAAATTTCATCTTAAGATTTTGTTGATACTCATATCATTGAATCTGGTTAATGCAGTAAACTGAGTTTAACCTCTTTGATTACCAGCAGAAGCAGGGAGTGGAGAATGCATGTTCCTATGTTAAATACCCCGTGTACTTTTTTCCCTCTGAATTCCCATGTGCATAAAAGACAGGTTCCTACCAAGTCCCCTTTGTAAATCCTGAGGCATACCTCCTGGGCTGAAGTCACAAAAGGTTTGGACTGAGCAGCGGGGAGGAAAAG